>NC_056743.1:18430074-18526857 GCF_019279795.1 Protopterus annectens
GATCCACTAATATTGCCAAGCACCACAGCAATGTTTTTTCAGCAATACCGCTACTAATTCAGTGTAATTAATGCAGAAGACAACAAAGGAGAAGACAAGGGGAAAGGAAAAATGGAACGAATGTGAAGCATGGGTATAAAACTTGTTTGTAGGACAGATGCCCATTTTTTTTTTTTGCTTAAGGGCAGAATGTAAGACAGTAAAGGGAAAGTGTGGGCATAAAAAAGGTATGGGGATTGGAGAAAGAGCAAAAGCACAGCATGGGAAGACTACCATGGGGAGGGGCTGACAAGTAAGAGACTGACTGACCGAAGGACAACTGCAGACAGGGAAGAATAGACTACAAAGAGAAGGGAAGAATGGACTCCAAAAAAGAAGGGAAGTTAAGAGACATAGAAGGGTGGAGTGAGTCAATGCTTGTGCCACCCAGAGTTGCATGTAGCCACAGGGCAGTGTCTGGTGGTCCAATGGACAGGACCAGGCTACACTGCAACTCTGCCAGTTGTGGACAGGCAATGTAGGCAACAAGCTCTTCAACCAAAACCATCACCATATCTACAACTACTACCAGGTAGCACATCATGACCTACAGTTGGTATCAACCGAGGGGCAACACCCACCCCTCCAACTGCTGAAAAACTACTGGAAGCAACCACGGAACCCTCTTGTCACCTCCTCTTGCTAAACAACCCTCATCAGCCTGCAAGGATGTGGGAGCCTGGAAGAAGCTGTAGATGCAGCAGGTAATAGTACTGCAAGTCAACAGCAAAATGACCGTTGTCATACTATAGTTACAGCTATGACAGATGCTACAAAACAGCAAAAGACACAGAGAAACACAAATATAGAATACAAGGACAGAGATAGAGACAACAGGGAAAACTTTAGCAATACTGTTATAATAAAGTCAAGCATAAAAAGCACGATGAGGACTAAAATGTAGTTAGACATGCAATGCCAATGCAGATGATAGCAGGGAATTGAAAAACTAATGACATTGTCACAGGGAACAGAACAGGCAAATTAATCCCCTTGTGTGTATGCGAGAACACGTGTAGTACAGTAAGGACATGCAAGAAGCTGTCAGACATGGCCTACCCTACCCTGCAAGGCTATATGTACACTCATGTGAGGAGGCCACAGCAGCTTAAACAAGGGTACCACACAATGGTTACCATTTATGCAGCCAGATATACGCCAAAGAGTAAAGGGGTATGCTACTAAAACTCGTCACAGAGGATGGTAGACAGAGCACTAATAAGGCTCTTGCAGGAAAGAGTGCGTGTAGTAAGCCAGGTAGTCCAGTACACACTGCATCAACAGCTGGCTTATGGCAATAACTCTGGAGTACATTCATTAATGTCTTCCCATTGGCAAATGTCAAGATGGTGCCTCCAAGCAACAGTATCAGCAGTCATCACAGCAAGTGATGGTTCTGGTAGCACACACCACCCTATACTAGATATCCAATGAAGTGGGGACCCTTCACAAGGGGTTCCAGAGGTTCATGTGCATGCCATATAGAGATTTTCTATTTAGGATAATGAAGCCTTGCCAAAATTAGTGCCCTCAGAAGCCATGGCCATTTCACAGATTACAATGCTGAGGAAAAGCATATGATGTTTGCATTAAAGCATGCTGCAGGAGGCAAGCGACTCGCACCAAGACAGCAAAACAGTGCATGATGCAGTCGTGTAATACAGCATAAATGCCGGATGGGTCATTTTGGTTTGTTGAATGGAAATGACAGCACAGCCTAATTTTATGCAGCCCATGCAATTTGCATCCCTCTACTTGATGGCTCTTTAGTGCATCTGGGGGCTGCAACACAGCTCAACACACCTGTGAAATCAGACTTCTGATTGGGGATGCAGCAGGGTTTGTTACCCAGCTCTGCAGTCAACTTCCACAACGCTTTACAGAAAGCATATCAATGGGGGGAGGGGGTGGAATCAGGCTGCAGAGACATGTGGGGAATTTGAATGGCTAACATGACTGCTGCTGTTGTAGTTGTGGGGGGGGGGCTATGGGGGGTTGATATTCAGCTCTGGAGTGAACTGCCACAGTGCTCTACTGATGACAAAATAACATGGTTCTTACAGAAGCAGGAGGAGAAAGTTCATATGTACAGAAAGATTTATTTCCATCTGTATGTTAATTGTCAGTGGGCCTCCAAAGTCAATTAAGGACTGAAAAAACAGTGGGGGAAGATGAAGTATAGGTCCACACAGCTGGAACCATCCACATGTGCTGTGCAGTACAGAGACATAATGATGTCAGGATATGCTAAATGGACCACATGAAAGAATGCAGTGGCAGCCGCAGAGACGTGCATCATTTCACAGGCGGAAACTACACAGCATCATTTAGTACAAGCACATCTGCAATAATCTATGGGCAGATGCCCCACAGAAATGACCTAAGATGATGGAATGCATCTCTTTCTGTGGGTAGGGTTTCTCAACAGGGCAGTTCAGAGTGTACCCTCACATGCATGTTTCCCAAGCAAGAGTGAATGTTTTGAGTGCTCCAATGAGTATTAGCACAGCAGTAGGAATGGAGGTGCCAGTGGCCAGGAACACCTTGGTTTCTACCATACCTCTGAGTTGGGATTCTCCATAGCTGTTGCACAATGAATATGCAGGGCAGTTACATAGGCACAGTTTGATGACACCAAATGTCTGAACCAGTAGTTCATCTCATACGGAGCAGGATTACTATCGCAAAAATACATCAGTAAGGTAAACTCACGATGGACTAAACCCAGCTCATGCTCCCTATTAGTGGATGAACAATCCAATGCTTGGTGAATTATGCTTCACAATGATAGGAAGAGCAGACAAAGGATCAAAAAGCAACACCGCTATGAACGCTCGGCAGCCACAAGCCAGTTATCACTGTGTTAACTTTTTACAGGACACCACACACTTCTTGCAGATTGTTTCAGACAGCCAAATGGAATCTGATTGGTTGATGTGCACACTTGATGTGTGTGCTTTATACATGAATATTCCACATGAATCTGGTCTGGAGGCTTTAACATACTGGCTTGAAGCAGCCAATCTATATTATTCTGACTAATTCTTTTTTGGTACAGTTAGCTAGGCACGTTCTCAACAGTAATGCATTTTTCTATCGGGATACTTGTTATTTACAAACAAAGGGCACAGCGATGGGTGTTTCTTTTGCTCCGATTTATGCTGATTTGTTTATGGGCTTTGTTGAGAAACATCTCATTTATGATCATAGGAATAACATCTATTTAGAACATATTGATATTTGGAGACGTTTTCTAGATGATTGTTGGATGGTATGGAAGGGAGGGATAGATATGTTACATGAATTTATATCTTATTTGAATAACAACCCATGGGGATTACAACTTACTGTCCATTATGATCTGAATAGTATCACGTTTTTGGATGTGATCATTAATAGATTACCAGATAATACGCTTAGCACTGAAGTATTCAGGAAGTACCCCCAATACAATACTATCCTTAATGCGTCTAGTTTCCATCCACCACACATAGCCCGAAATATTCCCAAATCACAATTTATTAGATTGAAGCGCATTTGCTCTGATGATGATTCTTTTCAAAATCAAAGGAAGAATCTCACAAATAGGTTTAAATCTAGGGGTTATGGTATGGGTTGTGTGTTACAAGCAAGTAACCTGGTCAATTCAACTAACAGAGAAGAATTTTTAAGGTACAAAGACCATAATATTTCAATAGCCCAACCCATCAGGTTTGTTACAACATACGCTAGGAACACTGGGAACTTAATTCAAAGTATAAATAAGCATTGGAATATTCTACAATGTGATGATGAACTAGCTTACATTATACCAGAAAGATGTCAGTTTTCATATCGGAAAGGAAAAAATCTTAGTTCCTGTTTTAACCATTACAAACATGGGTCTATGTATCAACCATCCCAATATATACAAACCACTTTATCAGGTGATCCTCTAGTTGGCTGTTAGCCATGTGGACATTGTACCCACTGTGACAAGGTGATGAAATCCAAACAATTCTCTAGTCGTAATAGCTCTGCAGTTTATGATATAAACTTTTTTGCCAATTGCAGCACCGATTGGTTAATATATCATGCCACATGTATTTGTGGTTCCTTCTACATTGGTCAGACTTCTCGTCCATTGAGAATCAGAATTTCGGAACATATTAGTAATATCAAAAACAAAAAGGCAACCAATGCACTATATAAACATCATTTGATACATCCTACTTCCAGATTTTCTTTCATGGTCATTGATATTATTAAGGGCAAAAAATCCATTAAAACAGGGTGGCACTCAATTTTAAATAACAAAGAAAAAAAGTGGATTGTAAAACTGGGTGGATTACTTCCACCTGGTTTAAATGAACAATTCTAGGATGAACCAATAAGCCTCTAGATAGGTGTATTTAAAGATTAAACAGTTGTATTTTGCTTGCACTGAAGGCGGCTGTGATATTTTCCGGCCGAAACCGGTCTGTTTTTTGTTTTATCTACAATAAAGTGATTCCTTGAACACAGTATGCTGGCTCTTCTTTTGTTGGTGCTTCATATTGGTCTTTGAGCCGTGCATTTGCCTTTCGCGCAGGAAGGCTTTTTTTGACTGTTACCTCCTGCTTAAAACTCAAAAAGCCATAAGGATCATGAGGCCCCGCTTTCACGGTCTGTATTCATACTGAAAATCAAGATCAAGTGAGCTTTTGCCATTCTGCTCCACGGGACATTTGTCCTCCCTGAGCTCACCTTAAGACACCTGCGTTACTCTGACAGGTGTAGCACCCCAGTCAAACTCACCACACTGTCCCAAGAGCAGGGCGCGCCCGGGTGCTTGGAGCCAGAAGCGAGAGCCCCAGTGCTGCCCCCCCGCCTCACCAGGTAAATGAAAAAAACTATAAGAATAGTGGTATTTCACTGGTGGCTGAAGACTCCCATTTTTTTCTACACCTCTCGGGTCTCTACAGTGCCAGACTAGAGTCAATCTCAGAGTCTTCTTTCTGATTTTTCCATTACCATGCAATCATTAAATAAAAATAACACAATAGAGGAGATGTAAAAGGTGCTTGTGGCACACAAGAAAATGTTGGATCAAGATTGAGAATAACTTGGAATCAAACCTTCATTTGGAAGAAGGATACAGGGACCAATAGAAGGAAGGGTAAAACATCGGATAGGAGAGTAGTTCTGTCATCTCTGGCATCGTATTCATCTTGGAGCTCTTTGCATCCGATAGGAGCAACTACTAGTACACAAGTTTCTGACGGAAGAGTGGGCAATAACGAACTTGAACAAAGAGCATGATTTCGGTAAACAAAGATAATTTTCCCTCACTCAGTGGGCAAAGGAGATATGAGCAACAAGTTTAGGACAGTCACTACCAGCAAAGTAAGCATAACTAGATAAAAAGGTTGTCTTCTCCAGTGAGACCATGTTGAACTTCCAAAATTTGATGATACCAAGTGTAATAATGTTTAACATATCATTCAGTTCCTTATCCAAACTGGAACATCAGTACTGAATTCGGGCTTAAATTTGTCCACAGTCAGAGTATTACATTACAAATGCAGGAAAAGGTTTTAAGCTATGTGGAGGTAGAGGGGGTGACCATGTTGAGACAAAAAGAACTTCAGGTACGACTGGATCTTAGTCATGTGCAATGTAGCATAATACACCATCAGAACTGAGGCTGTCATGTACCCAGTCACAGAAGCTTTTAGTGCAGGAGTAAATCCCAGTCATTCTAGAAAAAATGCTGTGAATATGAGATGTATTAGGGTTTCTATGGACAAGGCCTAAGGAAGTTATCCAGGTAGGGGGATATATGTATCCAAATGGTCCTGGTGAAGGCTATACCTGGAGCTAGGCACTTTGTGAAGACTCAGGGAACTGTAGGTACCAAAAGGTGAAGCTGAGAATTGAAAGTGTGAAGAAAACAGGGAAAATGTGAGAATTTCCTGCAGGTTGGGTATGTGATGACCCATCACTGGACCAGTAGTCAAGGATCCTCAATCCTCACCACTGGCACCTGTGGGGGGGATGTTCACTGAGAAGAAAAGTACACGTGCAACATTTGTTAGATGCTGCTCTCTGCATCAACAGCAATTTCCCTTAAAAACACAGAGACCAGTCAGTACAGGGCTGATTTCTCTCACTTTCTCCAGATCCCCAGTAAGACTCTCAAATGGCACAGCTACAGAATTGAGATCTCAGTTAAGTGACCAAGCTAAGACCTCCAGCACCCTCAGTTCAACCAGTGCTTCGTGTCCCTGTCAAAGTAGCTAACACACACACACAACCACCTGGGAAATGCTGACAGGTTTACTAGCTATGCCTCTTCTGCCCAGTCTACAAGGTAGTTTCCACTGCCACCAGTCACTCCTCGATAGCTACTTTAAGGCCCTTAAAGGGTGACCAATTTTACTGTGTAATATTAGTACAAATGGTAGTTTGACCAAGAGCAAGGCTACTAGGAATGGCCTGCACAGCGTCAGCAAATAGATATTCAAGTACTCTCAAAACAAATATCTCTACACAGATCAGTCACAATGAAAGGTTTAAATATATTTAACAGTATTTTCTTGTTCATTTACTATGCATTAAGTAGATATTCACAGTGGCAACAGAGTTCAAAACCACAGGAAATATTTAAAATGACATTGCAGTACGGGCTCACACACAGAAAAAAATCTAAACTAAGCTTTGCTATATTCCTGACTGTACTAAGAGAGTTACTGTACCCTAACTTAGTTAGAAGCAAGGCAGATGGTGTGGTGAATGGTTCTTGCTGTCAGGTCAAAGACAGAATGCGGAATGCTCTGTCTCAGAGACTTCTCAAAATATCTAAAATATTACTGCTGGGCTAACTTGCAGAATGACATTTCTGGTCATCTGACTTCAAGGTACCAGGCAAAACCCCCATTGCCGGATACTGGCAGCATTTAGCATCTACCCGTTTGCTCAGATTTTTCACACATGCTAGAAGTCATAAAACTGCATTCCTTCATGCTTCAAGTAGCAATTAGTTCACCCCGAAAAAAAAAGAAGGGTTCCTAGCACAGACTGTGCATCTCTGGCTGCATTCATCTTTTATGGCCTAGCCTACAAAGTGATTTAATTCCAGCTATTTTTCTAAAGTTTGCTGGACTGAAGTTAACCCTCCAGTTTCTTTTGTTAACATATACTTTCAGTTAAAACAGTGCATGTACACTTCTGTTCTCTTCCAGTAGTACACCATGGATACATTTTAAACACAACCACCCTGCACACACCTTCTCACCACAAACATCTGTAAAGAGCAGTTTGCTATACACATGACATATTTGTAACACAAGCATCTTTATATGACATACAGTTCTAATACATTTGTAACACCAGCATCTTGCATTAAGTAGTCTGACTATTCACAAATGACAATTTACAAAATTTCAGCTAGCTGTGCTTCCCGAACTATTAAAGCAATGGCAGTTGCTCAATATGGACTTAAGTTTCAGTTACATGAAACTGCTGAATGAATGTTTTGCCCCACAAAAGAAAGAATTAGTGGACAGAATGGAGGCATTGCAAAACAAAATATATGCAAATTATAAAGAAGCTTCTCATGTGCCTGAAATGTACTGTTGAATGTTCTGGCTTATGATAATTTACAAATGGTGAAAGAGAAAACTTGAGAGATTTTGCTGACTTTAAGAGAGGCCACGTTTTTGTGTGGCCTCGAGGGTCCGAACGGACAGTGAATGTAGATAGTGGCAAAGTTCCCGTCACATCTTTCAGCCAGCCTGAACAAATATAGTTGCAACCATCCCATACAGATCTGACTACCTCAGGGTTAGAGGGACATGTGCTGGTATTACTGCCTTCTAATGATATTTCAAGAGGAAATGTAACTAATGTATTTTTAGGGGAACAGGCTACCCAGATATATATCGACAAATGGCACTAGACCAAAGGATACTAATACTGCTGTACCTTTGGACAATTTTTTTTGAGTTTTTCCAGCCCCTTTCAGACTACTGCAGCAATTGGGTAGAGGGCGGAGCTTCAGTCAAGGACGGAAGAAGCGGAAGACATCATCAGAGACCAAGCAGGCTATGGAAGGTGTGGGCCGCAAGAAGGAATCTACATTAATTTTTAACTTATCTTCTTATCTCGGCCAGTTCAGACTGATATTATTTTAGACATAAAATTATTTGCTAGTAATACTGCCCTTAAACTGGTGTTTGGTGAACAGCGAACTGTTTCATGTCCTTTAAAACATTCTAGTTTGTTTGTTCAGCAGTTACCATCTACACTCGAGACTTTTGTGAAAGTCGCTGAAAAGGAAATTTTTGATTCTAATTTGGTAAAAATATTTTTTATAATTTAACTAAAGATGAACTTTTGGCTTTTCAACAATTGCGGACTAAATGATAATTTGTCTATATGCCCAGCCGATAAGGGAGGGGCTGTTGTAGTTTTGGATTCAAGTTATTATGATGTGTTAGAAATGCTTAGTGATACTGTAACTTATGAGCAAATTGCAAAAGTTATGCTAACTCTGATTAAGAGTATACATGAACTGAACGAATTTCTAATGCATGAAATGATTACTAAGGAAATGTATGACTATGCTTGTGACAAAGCTACTTGCACAGATTATTCAAGGCTTGCTGAAGGTGCACAAATCCTTATCACACCCATCCCTTTGCCCTATAGTGTCAGGGAGGGGATGGGTGACTGCATTTCCATTTTTATTGAGAATCAACTTAACAGCTAGAGAAAGCAATAGCTGTTTTAAAAGATACGATGCACTTTCTGCACACTTTAGGTAATTTTACAAGAGCTCATGGTTTGTTTTCAGAAGATACCTTGTTAATGACCTTGGACATTCAAAGTTTATTCACTATCATACCCCATGATATGGGAATAGCATCCCTTAAGAGGTTTTTGCATGCTAACACCAATTATTCAATGGAACATACTGATCTTTTAGGATCATTAAAGGAGATGGTTTTGCACAATAACGTGTTTTTGTTTAAAGATGTTGTATTTAGGCAAAAAAAAAAGACGTGGCGATGGGGAACCCCTGCGCTAACAGTTATGCCAACCTTGTGTTAGCGGACTGGGAAGGCAGGGTGGTCCTATCTAATTATGAGTACTCGACACAGCTTTTATATTGTAAAAGATTTGTAGAGGATGTTCTTATTTTATGGCAGGGTGCAGAGTATGGCCTTTTGAATTTTGTGCACACTCTTGAACATAACCGTGACTGTTTTAGATTTCTACTGAACCATTCATGACCCTCCATTGAATTTTTAGATACCAGGTTAACTTTAACCAATGGGGTTATTCACAGTTCACTGTTTAAGAAACCATACAGAAAAAATGCACATCAAAGGAGTATGCACCCTAAGCATGTTTTCAGTAACATTGCTAAGGGCCAATATTTGAGAATGTCTAGGTTGCATACAGAGAATAGTGAATACAGTGATGCTGTACCTAGACTGGAGAGGGACCTGCTTAAAAGGGGATACAAGAAAGAATTATTAGCCAAGACTTCGTATGAAGTTGATATGATGCGAGATACCAAAGGCAAACCAAATTTTAAAAGATCGGGTGAGTCTCAGGTATTTGATAATATAAAGGATTTGAGATGTACTAAAATTCTTAGGTTACCTTTGACGTATGGCAATAATCTCCATCAAGTCTGTGATTCTGTGAACAAATATTGGCCAGTTCTTTCAGATGAAAGGATTAGAAACATTGTGGGTTATAGACCTAGATATACTTTTAAGAATAATCTGTCCCTAAAGAGACTGCTATGTTATAAATCTACCAATGTCTCCCCTGCTGTTTCTGTTCGAAAAGGTATTTTTCCTTGTAGAACTCGCAAAGCTTGCAATTTTATTTCTAGGGATAGTAACTATAAACATCTCAAGTTAGACTTTATTTTGAAGGACAGATTTTACACTGATTTCAAGTCAAAAGGTCTGACTTAACTGGCTAAGTGCAGATAGTGTACTTCCTTTTATGTAATGAATACTTTAAGGATGCATAAAGAAAGTACAGTTTTGTACCTACCATAAATGTAGATGTCCGATAGGTATGCATCTGCAGTCCAAACATATGGGTTGTCCTGCCTCAGGCAGCCCTTCAGTCGGCCGGATTCCAAAGTCTGGGTCTGGCCTCGGCTGATGTCGCACTTCACCGGACATCATAGCTGCTGTTTATTGGGTATAAAGGCATCAGCTGACGCCATTTTCCTCAGTGTTTCTTGCCCCAGATGCCAGGTGCCCTCTAGGAAGGCTAAATTTGGATAAATGCAAATAATTCCAAACAGTAGAGAGCAAACAATATAAGAATATATATATATATATATATATATATATATATATATATATATATATATATATATACACACACATATATACAAACAAATACACCATAATAGATTCCCCCAGCTAGCTAAGAGAGGGGTAAATACCCTAGGAATACCACAGAGGGGAAGGGGGGTGGGTAATCCTGACTGCAGATGCATACCTATCGGACATCTACATTTATGGTAGGTACAAAACTGTACTATGTCCTTCAAGGATGCATCTGCAGTCCTAACATATGGGTAGAATACCATAGCCAAACTGGGGGAGGAGGCACTAAGATAAAGATGGTGTAGGTTAAGATCCCTTGCAAAACAGCAGTTGCAAAACCTGCTCGGGATCTAGAATAGAAGGGAAAATTATAATGCTTGGCAAATGTATGCACGGAGCTCCAAGTAGCAGCTTCTAAAATGTCTTTGGTAGCCACTCCTCGTAGGAAAGCTGTAGTGGTGGCTGTAGCTCTTGTGGAATGAGGTCTGATATTTTCAGGAGTTGTCTTTCCATGAAAAGAGTAGCAGAAACGAATGCAATTTCCTATCCATTTTGAGATAATCTGTTTTGAAATTGCTTTTCCTTGCATTCCTGTTGCATATGCTACCAGAAGCTGGTCAGTTTTTCTGCTGGTCTTAGCTCTGTCCAGATAGTAGTGTAATTGTCTATGCACATCCAAGGTATGTAGTAGTCTTTCCCCCCTGTTCTGTGGGTTGGGGAAGAATGTAGGTAAATGAATTGCTTGGTTCAATGATACTCTGGAGACCACTTTTGGCATAAAGGTAGGGTTAAGTTCTCCGAGAGACTCTGTCCTGATGGAAGATAAGGAAGGGTTGTACTGCCATTAATGCCTGTAACTCAGATACCCTTCTTGCTGAAGTGATTGCTAGCAGGAAAGCAGTTTTCCAAGACAAGAACTGTAATTCTGCTGTTGCTGCTGGTTCAAAAGGAGGAAGTGTTAACTTTTCCAGCACAAAGTTGAGATCCCATGTAGGTAAAGGTGGCTTCCTTGGAGGTTTTACATTTTGATTCCTCTCAAGAACTGCCTGAGTAGAGGATGAGAGAAAACAGGAGGATCCATGTTGTATTCTGCTGAAATTGCTGATGCATGAATCTTAATGGAGGAGTAAGACAGGCCATTGTGGAACAGTTCTGCTAAATATTCCAGGATGTGTGCTATGTTTGCCAATGAGACATTTTCTCCCTTTGCTGCACTCCAAATGAGGTATCTTTTCCACTTAGCTGAATAAGTCTTCCTTGTGGAAGGTCTGCGTGCCTCCAGGATAATGTCCTTAACCCTCTGGGATAAACCTGGGTTATTTTGTTTTATGTAATATTCCAAGCAGCTAGCTGAAGTGTTTTCAAGTTTGGATGTAGGATCTTGTAGTTGTCCTGTGTTAGATGTAAGGGACATAGAGGTAGAGGCCATGCGTGTGTCCGAGACATGCTTCTCAGTAGCAGGTACCAATGTTGCCTCGGCCAGTCTGAAGCTATCAGGATGACCCTTGGCTGATCCTCTCTGATCTTCAGTAGAACTTTGTACATCAAGGGAAGAGGTGGAAATGCATATGCTGTCAGGTTTTTCCAGCTGAAGGAAAGGGAGTCCACCCTCCAAGCAAGTGGGTGGTATGCTCTTGTGCAGAATTTCTTCAATTGGTGGTTGTGTGGGGAGGCGAACAGGTCTATCTCTGGTAGTCCCCATTTCTTTGTTATGGCTTTGAAGATATCTGGATGCAGCATCCATTCGTGAGCATCCGTGGTAGTTCTGCTTAAGGTGTCTGCTAGAGAATTTTCTTTTCCTGGTACAAATCTGGCCTGAAGTTGAATGTTGAGATTCAGGGCCACATTCTACAGGTCCATTGCCATCCGGCATAGAGGATATGAATGTGTACCTCCCTGTTTGTTGATGTACCACATGACTGTGGTATTGTCGGTCCTTATCAGCAAATGACCAAGTTGAAGGAGTGGTCTGAATGCCTGGATCGCATTTTTCACTGCCAGCATCTCCTTTAGATTTATGTGTAGATTCAGCTGGTCTTGGGTCCATAGGCCTTGAATACACTTGTCCACCATGTGTGCCCCCCATCCTAGGTCTGAGGCGTCCGTGGTGATGGTCTGGCTTGGATGAGGTTTGTGGAAAGGCAAGCCTCTGTTCCACTGACAGGCCTGAGCCCACCACAGGAAATCTTGCTTCAGGCATGGAATTATTGGAATCTGGGCTTCTAGACTGTGCTTGTGTTGAGACCATACATTCCTTAGGTACCATTGTAGCTTTCTCATATGCAGCCTGGCATGTGGAACCAATATTATGCATGATGCCATGTAGCCCAGGGCTTGCAGGACTTTTCTTGCAGTAAGCCGAGTTTGTATTGTTAATGTCATGAAGTAGGCTGGTAGTTGCTTTTGTTTTTCTTCTGTGAGAAAAGCCATCTGAGTTGTTGTATCCAGTTCTGCACCCAAGAATATTATCCTTTGGGATGGTTCTAGTCTTGACTTTTGCATGCTGACTGTGTATCCCAAAGCTTGCAACAGTTGTAGGACATTTTCCAAATCTTTTGTTAATTTTGTCTTGTTGTCCGCTTGTATTAGGCAGTCGTCCAGGTATGGGTAAATTTGAATTCCCTGAAGCCTGCAATGAGCAATTATTGATGCCAGGCATTTCGTGAATACTCTGGGCGCAGTAGATAAGCCAAAAGGCAATGCTGAGAATTGATAATGCTCTGATCCTGCAAGAAATCTGAGGTGTCTTCTGCAATTTTGTCATATAGGGACGTGCAGGTATGCCTCCTTGAGATCTAGAGTCACCAGCCAAGACTCCTTGCCCAACATGGGAAGAAGCTGCTGGAGGGTCAGCATTTTGAATTTTGGAACAATGAGGTATGTGTTCAGTGCGGACAAGTCTAGAATAGGTCTCCATTGATTTTCTTTTCTTGGTACAAGGAAAAGCCTGGAGTAAAATCCTTGGCCTTGTTCCATAGGTGGTACCTCTTCTATAGCTCTCATCCTTAGTAAGTTGTTGACTTGTCTTAGAGCCGCCTGTTTTTGGCTTGGTAGGTTTGGCATTCCTCTCTTTTTTGGTAGAGTGTGGAAGTGAAACCTGTAGCCCTTGTCCATTGTTTGTAAAGTCCATTTGTCTCCTGTAATGTAATGCCAGTTGTCGGAGAATAAGGCTAGCTTTCCGCCCAAGGGTGCTTCCAGTTGTTCCCTGGTAGGCGGAACTAGAGCCAAGTCATTGTGTCTGCCCTGTGGAAGTTGTTGTAGTTGAATCTGTGGCAGTATTTCTCTGGTTGGTAGGTTGCCACTGACGTCCCCTGTAGGCACCCCTAGATTGACCTCTGCCTCTGGGGCGTCTATTTCTGCCTCTCTGGGCTCTGGAGTTGTCTGGAAAGGACCAATTCTTCGAAGGCCAATTTCGGCTAAACCTCGGAGGTTGGACCTGTAAGAATTCCTTGACTGTTTGGACAGATTTTGCTTTTTCTTCCACCTTCTTTAGAACCTCCTGTGCAGGGGAGCCAAACAAACTTTGTTTCTCCATGGGAGCATCTAGAAGTTTTGACTTAACATGGTCTGGTAAGGATTGCTCTTTTAACCAGGCATGCCTTCGAATCACTGTTCCAGTCATAGCTGATCTAAAGGAAGCCTCCAGTGCATCATAGCCACATTTTAAGGAATGGTTACTGACCTGCTGAGAGTTATGTACCAAATCCTGAAGGGACTTGCGATCTAAAGGTTCAGGAGAAGACAGTTTTTTGTTCATCTGGTCTAACAAAAATTCCTGGCACTGAATCATGTGAAATTGACAGTTCAAGGCCCTGGCCGAAAGAGTAGCAGAAGTATAAACCTTTTTACCCCATCTCTCTAATGCTCTAGATTCCCTTTCAGAGGGAAGAGGGTTTTTGGCAGAGGCAGCTGTCACACCTTTAGGGGCCCTGTGAAATGGTTTCAGGGTCTGCAACAGGAGCCTTATGCAAATGGTAATGTGTGTCCGGGACCCTGTAATATCTGTCTGGTTTGCCAGGGGCCGGAGGAAGAGAATCAGGGGCAGTACAGGCATCATTATATGCATCATCAACAACCGTTAGTACTGGCAGAATGGCTAAAGGCCTATGCTGTGGTAAGTGTAAAAAGGTCCTAAGCCTTTTCCTTGAATCTGAAAAATCCTGGCCCTGCCATTGGAAGTGTTCCCTCATAGCATGCAAAGTTTCCCCAAAGGAAAATTCTTCAGGAGGAGAAGCAGAAAGAATTGAGTCTTCTGCATCAGAATCCTCATAAGGAGAATATGGGCCTTCGTGAGGGTCTGAAATGTCTGAGTCATCCGAGGAGTAATCTGTAGAGACAGGTTCCGGGGGTTCAGTCCTAGGCCTTTTGTCTGGAGGGAGCTGAGAGGCCCTGTCTGGGTGAGGTTGGGATCCCCTGATCAAAGAAATGAGATCCTCAGCCAGGCTGAGCATTTGGGAACTAGAAGTAGGCCTATGTGCAGGAGTTTTAGTAGGTAAGGCCTTAGAAGATTTAGCTGCTTTAGCCCTGGCAAAAGCCTTGATAGACATAGAAGCAGGGGGTCTAGCAGCCCCAAGTGTAGGGGTAGATATGTCTAAAGGGATAGTGTCTGACAAATCCTGGGTGCCTATTTCTGTAGCAGTAAATTCAGTAGCAGATTCAGCCATGCTCTGTGAGGCCTCGGCTATCGGAGGCATGTTTTCGGCCGAAGGAAGAACCGGGGGATCGGTTTCAGCCGAAACCGAGACACTCGTGGCTGGCCTAACCGTGGTTTCAGCCGAAACCGCGGGCCGCGAGTGTCGGTCCTTTTCCTTGCGCTTTTTAGCTAATTGAGAAGTCGGAGTCTCCGACGGCATTTTGTATGCAAAATGCGGGACCAAAAAACTCCTCTGCAAACTCCGACCGACGTCTAAGTGTCCGTCGGTTGAAGGAAGCACAGGCTAGACAAGCTGAAACGTCGTGGTCTGGGCCTAACAAAGGAAGGCAGTAAGAGTGGAAATCCTTATGAGATATTTGTTTCACACAAGTTAAGCAATTATTTACTTTGTCTGACATCGGCTGAGGCAAGAAAGAGTCCCCAACGGGGTACTTAGCTTTTTAGAAGTCTTCGGTAGTAGAAATCTCTGGATCTGACCGACTGGCACTTGCGAACAGCTTCTGCTTCGGGCACCGCGCGGCAAGAAAGACTGAGGAAAATGGCGTCGGCTGATGCCTTTATACCCAATAAACAGCAGCTATGATGTCGGGTGAAGTGCGACATCAGCCGAGGCCAGAACCAGACTTTGGAATCCGGCCGACCGAAGGGCTGCCTGAGGCAGGACAACCCATATGTTAGGACTGCAGATGCATCTTTGAAGGACATCACATCTTAAAGCATCAAGGTGATAATAGACGTAATAATTTGCTGAATGCATTAGCTAAGCACATTTCTTTGCATCCTGGTCATAATTCTGAATTTATGGTTTTACTGCTAGTATCGGTAGACAAGAGGGGTGGAGATTTTAATAACAGATTAGAGCTTGCAGAAACTAAATGGATTATTAGGGTGCAGGCAGATAAATCTCTGGGAATTAATGTGGCTGTACCTCTAAAGCCGATACTTAAAGATCGTAGACCACACCAGTTAATTACAGACGGTTTTTAATTGATTGATTGTTCCTGAATTTTATTATATAAATGGCTTTAAAATTTATGTGTTGATTGATCTGATGAAGCACAACACTGTGTGAAAGCGCTCATCTTATGTGTTTACAATAAAAGTCATGTATGGTATCAGCTCTGGTGGATGGCTGCTCAGTTTTTTCAGTAACTCTTATTATTAAGGAGGGTATGGACCTACAGTAAATCTAGAACCCTTAGCAGAGTCAAGGGACACTGTATTCTGGGTCTGGCATAAGAGCAGTCATGAGAGGATTTCTGGAAGACTGCAATTCACAGAAGTAAGGTTGTCTCTGAGGCACAGGACTGGATGTCTGTCTCCAACCTACATGCAGAGAGTTTTTATTTGGATAGTAGGTCCAGCAACAGGTTCACATGGAACAAAACTCAGAAATTCCAAAGTTGTCTTCTGGGACTGCCAGTAGAAATGCTCGCTCAAGGGAGTATACCCAAATGACAGATTCTCTGGTGGGAGGTCTGAAACCACTGCATCCCAGTTGTGTCGTAAAGCTAATCCAAAAGGCATCTGGAATACACAGCCCAGATTTTCACCATACTCTTCAGAATTGACAACCAAGATACTTCTGGTTAGGTTTAATGTGAAAATGTAGCTGGGGTTTCGAGCTGACAGCATGCTCCCCCAGGAGGCTTACGTGGATTTCATGCCAGACGTAGCGAGCAATGGCACTAAAGTATGCCAAGTAAAAATGGAGAGGATGGCCTCCAAAATCAAGAAGGTACACATCTCAAGTAGACTCTGTGTTGGGTGGCAATAAATGGTTATCAGTGTACTTAACACAGTTATAGTGCTTCAAGTTGTCTAGTGCTAAATAGCAACAGATATATTAAGAGAAGGCTGTGATTAAATGGTGAAAGATCAAGTCAGATCAGATAGAAGCTATTCTCAAAACATTTGTGAAAGGCATTGTGACCATACAGAACATGGGATTTCCGGGAAAGGGGGAGATGTGAGGCCTACGCAAACTACTTTTGGAAAAAAATGCACAGAAACAGTATAAGCTCAAGCAAGCTGGACAATGGAGTGTTCATTACTAAGCAGTGTAATTATAAAGTGCTAACCTGCCCAAGCAGCAAGGACCTCAGAAGCTGAAACGCAAACAAACATCAATCACAACCAAAGTGTGACATAGCTCAACACCAGTGTGCCACCCAACAGCAGCCTCTAAAGTAAGACAACGTACCCAACACTTTAGTCATAGGGGACTCTACAGTCAGGCACACTGATGTCCCACTCACCAGGTTGAAGGAGGAGAAAATTAGTCAGCTGCCTGTTGGTTGCCAGGATCCGCCACAACGCATGCACTCAAGTCACTCCACAAAAAGTACAAATATGACTCTGTCATTATCCATGTTGGAGTGAATGACTTGAGACATACCTCCCTGGACTACATGAAGAGATACATGGAAGAGCTCTCGGATCACGTGGCCCAGGCAGGTATGACCCTAGCCCTGAGTAGCATCCTGCCTTTGCCCAGAATGATACCACAGTATAAGGACAAAATGACTGACTTCAACAACTGGCTAAGCTTCTGGTGCCATTCAAAAAAGATCCATTATATGTCTGCCCGGGACGACATGATTGAAAGACCTCGATGCTTCGCCAGAGATGGTCTATACCTGTCGGCCCTGGGATTCAGGTTACTGGCTAAGGCTCTTGTCACCCCTATAGTGCTTTTTTTAGGCAAAGGACAAAACCACTACAGTAACAGGTATAAGCGTGCAAAATCTGAAGGTAATGCTACTCAATGCTAGAAGTCTAAACGTCCAACTTCCAACCTTCCTGTGTGTACGTGAGAAAAAATGTGTACCTCTGTGCATATATCATTAAATAAACCACAATTCTGTTATAAATCAATTAAATAACTTATGTGAATAATATATACCTGTGTGTTTAAATATCACTAAAGTTTGAATTTTGTGATAAATTCTCTAACATTTTTCACTATATTTACACCTGTCTGTACATTTGGAGCTTTTCTCCCCGGGCCTCCGCTGAAAATGGACCTGTATCCAGTCGGACTTTCCCGGTTAACAAATGTAAAATAAAAATAAATAAAATGAACTCTCTCGAGGCACTCCTAAAAATGGAAAACATCGATATCTGTGCAGTAACTGAGACCTGGTTCAAAGCTCCGGAGAGCACCCCTGCAATACCAGGCTACAACTCTTACCACACTTTTCGTTCACCAAACCAGGACCGAAACATTATAGGTGGAGGAGTGTCCATATTCACCAAAGATATTCACACCACCAGGCTAGCTGGCCCAACACAATGCATCTGAAATACTCCAGGTGCAACTAACACTAGGTAAGACTGCAATCCAAATTGTAGCTCGCTACAGATCCCCCACCATGTCCCAAGATTCTCACTATACCTTTCTAAACATACTAGAAAATATTAAGATACAACCAAACACAAACACAAAAGCCAGAAGAAGTAGCTGAATTGAACCCACTCAAAGTATTGCAGGCTGCAAATCATCACACAGTTGTAGAATGCAGATTCCACTTTATTAACTTCAGACAAAAAAATCCAAGGATGGGCGCTTTCGTCCAGAAAGATCTAGACTTCATCAGACAACCATACACCCTAATACTGGGGGATTTAAACTACCCTGCCAATAACTGGGAAAACTACTCGTGTACCAACACCATTGCCCAACGGTTCTTGGAATTCATACATTCCAATGCCCTGGATCAACTAAGCCTTAGTCCCACCAGGGGCTCAAATGTCCTAGACCTGGTAATTACCAACATGGGAAATTGATGCTCCAAACCTATTGTCACCCCCCTCATTGGTCAGGTCTGACCATAAGATAACCACCCTTAACATCCACATCCCACCCCCACCCCCAGTAAGGAAACCTCTGTAAAAAAGTCTCCAAAGCCAACTTCATGGTACTCAAGTCAGAAGTGAAACTTCATGACACCCATGTAGACAGGGACTGAAAGTTCGACTGCTGAATCCTAAACTAAGGCACTGTATGAGCACATCCACTCGTGTAAGAATCGTGCCATCCCCAACAGAACCAAAACGCTCTCCTCCAAAAAAAGAAAGCCAATCTGGTGGTTCCTTGCCATAAACAAACTTTACAACAAAAGGAAGAAACTGTTGGAGAGAGGAAAATCTCAGGATGCAAAAATCTCCCTTACCAGCCTCATTAAGAAGGTGAGATCCCACAAAATATTACAAAGCTAGTTACAAAAATAAAACTGCCAAAGATTCCAAAGACAACCACAGGGCATTCTATAGCTATGTCAAGAATCTAAATGGCAATGCTCGCATCTTCTCTGAGCTACAACAGAGTGGCATTAAATATATTGATCCCAAGGATATTGCCAATATCCTGGCAGATCGATTCAGTGCAAACTTCAGCCCCTAAAGGGCCCATCTCAATACCGAAAGATTGCAAATTCCAGTAATAACGGCCTAACATGTAAAAAAATTAAAAAAAAAAAAACAAAAAAAACCACTCTCCAAAGCTAAGAATACAGCATCCATGGTACCAGATGACATCCCAGGCTGTGTATTACATGAACTACAAAATGAACTGGCACCTCACCTAAGTGTCATATTTAATCATAGCCTCACCTCAGGCTTCTTGCCCACTGAGTGGCACACAGCTACAGCTATCCCACTCGACAAGGGGGATACACCTTGGATCCCAGGAACTACTGCCTGATCAATCTGACGAGCCTGACCTACAAGGTCATGGAACGTATCATCATGGAACTTATAAACAAAGACATTGTCAACCTTCAAACACTGGACCCCATGCAGTTTGGGTTTGTGAAGGGCCGATCTTGTCTCCTGAACCTGATTGACTTTTTCGAATCAGTCTCCAGAGCAGTGGACAAGGGTAAGGTGGTCCACACAGACTATCTGGACCTCATCAAGGCCTTCAAACACCATTCCCCACTCGGGAATCATAGATAAACTTACTAAGGAGAAAACGCTGAGAGAAGAAAGGAGCCACTTTTGAGACTAAGTATTTTTTCTCTGTTTATTTGCTAAGTTTTTCTGCATAGCAGTCTATTTTGAGCATTTTCTGGTTTGTTAAATTTGATTTCTGCATTAGTAACTGTATTTAGAGCACAACCTAGAGCTGTTTACTGAATTTCCTGTTTGCACTTGTTTTTTAAATCGTTTTTTTCTCAAAACTTGCATTTTATCTGGCTTTGGCCTAGCACTCTTGTGTGGGGTCATTTACTGCACTGTTATAACTTGTTGATACTTGTTAACCTCTGCTATCTCTGAAAAAACAAAAAAAAACAACAATCTTGCTTTTTCCCACTTTTCTGAGATTTAAAAAGTTCAGTTACAGGCTTGCTGTTCTTGAACTGTTTGTAAGTTTCTGTGAGGCCATTTTTTGCTTGGGCTAAAGGAAAGTCTCTCTGTTGATCAGTGGCAGTGAAAAACATTGAGCAGCCTGCCTGCCCCTGTGGGAGTGGTTACTGACTTGAAACTGTAGTTTTATTGGCCATTTTGGGTCAATTCCAAAACTCTTTCATCTTCCTCTCTTAAAACCCTCTTTGCGTGGTTTTATGTTTTTGAGCATAGCGCAACAATGGGCAGCGCCTAATTGGGTTTAAACTATTCCTGGCTCCACAAAGTCTGCTCTTCACTTTTTCCCTTAGAACTGCTCTATCTCTCAATTTAAACACCATATTCTCATTCTAAGGCCCTTCACTGGTCCAATTAAGTAATCCTACAAGTTAGCACTATTAAACCATAAGCACTACTTACTCTTATACTCTCTATGATTACCCTGTCCTCTATTGGTCCGTCTTAAATTCAGTTTCCCTGTTACTCTAGCATAGCCAAAGGTCAGTCAATGGTTTCCTCTCCAGTCCAGCTGGTGAATCTGGGAATTTTGAGGCAATGTTACAACTGTCTCATGTACACGGACAACCCTCTCCTCCTCCAAACAGGTTCAAATATATGTGAGAGATGCAACTATTTAGCCAAACTGGAGGCTGAGCTCTCTCATCTCAAAACTGGTGTAACCAGTCAGGAGGAGAAGGTAACCTCACACAACGCAATTCCAGTATCACACAGTCCCACCACATCAGCGAACCAAACACATAAATACACAAAAACATACTCGGAGGCTCTAAATAAAAATCTACCTAAGCAACAGAGACCTCCAAAGCAGACATCCAAGCAAACGCTACCTCAAAACAAAACACACACAACACATAACCTACAAAGTCAGTGTGCCAAGCAGCCACAGCCCTTAAGGCTGAATAACACACCTGATACTCTTGTTATAGGTGACTCTACTGTCAGACACACTGACGTCCCGCTCACCAGGCTGAATAAAGAGAAGGTCACGGTGAGCTGCCTGTCGGGTGCTAGGATCCGCCACATAACGCAAGCACTCAAGTCACTCCAAAGCAAATACAAATATGACTCAGTCATTGTACATGCTGGTGTGAATTACCTGAGATGTACCTCCCTGGACTACATGAAAAGAGACAGAGGAGCTCTCTGATCATGTAGCCCAGGCTGGTATGACCCTGACCTTGAGCAGCATCTTACCCTCACCTAGAATGATGCCACAGTACAAAGACAAAATGATCGATTTTAACAATAGGCTAAAATTTTGGTATCATTCAAAGGGGATCCAGTGTCTGTCAGCCTGGGATGACATGCTCGACAAGCCACATTGCTTCGCTAGGGACGGCTTGCACCTGTCACCACTGGGCTTTCGGATATTGGCAAAGGCTCTTGCCACCCCCATAGTGCCCTTTTTAGGCAAGGCTCAAAAGTCAAACCCACCCCCACAGACAGCACAAGGAACAAGAAACTAAGGGTAATGCTGCTAAATGCCAGAAGTCTTAACCTCAAGATGCACACACTCTAAGCTCTCCTCAGTATGGAGAACATAGATATCTGTGCAGTGACAGAAACTTGGTTCAAGACTCCAGAGAGCATCCCAGCACTACCTCGTATCATGCTTTTCGGCCCCAAAACCCGGACCAAACCACAAAAGGAGGGGGAGTTTCCATATTTATCAAGGATATCGACACCTCCAGGTTAGTGGCATTGCACGAAGTATCGGAGACCATCCATGTGCAACTAACAGTGGGCAAGACTGCTTTTCAGTTTATAGCATCCTACAGACCACCCTCTCAAAGTCAGGAATCCCATTCGGCCTTGCTGAAAACATTGGAGAACATGAAGATCTCTCCGAACACCATTATATTGGGCAACTTCAACTACCCAAACATTGACTGGGAGCATTACTCAAGCCCCAGCACCTTAGCCCAAAGATTCCTGGAAATTATAAACTCAAATGCTATGGAAAGTACAGTTTTGTACCTACCATAAATGTAGATGTCCGAACTGGATAGCATCTGCAGTCATAACAACTGGGTTGTCCTGTCGTCAGGCAGCCCTTCAGTCGGCCGGATTCCAAAGTCCGGGCCCGGCTTCGGCTGATGTCGCACTTCACCCGACGTCATCTCTGTTGGTCTTCGGGTATAAAGGCATCAGCCGACGCCATTTTCCTCAGTGTTTCTTGCCCCAGATGCCAGTAGCCCTCTTGAAGGCTAAAATTTTGGATAAATGCCAATGTTTCCAAAAAAAAGATAGTGGTAAACACAAAAAATAAGCATGTATGTACATATATACAACAAATACACCATAAAAGACTCCCCCCCCACCAGCTAGCTATTAGGAGGGTAAACACCCTAGGAGTACCACAGAGGGGAAGGAGGGAGGGTAATCCTGACTGCAGATGCTATCCAGTTCGGACATCTACATTTATGGTAGGTACAAAACTGTACTATGTCCTTCATGGATGCATCTGCAGTCATAACAACTGGGTAGAATACCATAGCCAACTAGGGGAGGAGGAAGAAACTAGATTATGGTGTGTTTAGGATCCCTTGCAGTACAGCAGTGGCAAACCCTGCTCGGGATCTGGAATATAGAGGCAAATTATAATGCTTGGCAAATGTATGCACGGAGGTCCAAGTAGCCGCCTCAATAATGTCTTTGGTTGCCACTCCTCGTAAAAGGCTGTGGTAGTGGCTGTTGCCCTTGTAGAATGAGGTCTTATGTTCTGTGGAATTGGTTTTCCATGGAAGGAGTAACAGAACCGTATGCAATTTCCTATCCATTTGGAGATTGTCTGTTTGGAAATAGCTTTTCCTTCCCTTCCTGTTGCATAGGCTACAAAAGCTGATCAGTTTTCTGCTACTTTTTGTTCTGTCCAGGTAGTAGCGTAGCTGTCTATGTACATCCAAGGTATGCAGTATTCTTTCCCTCTGTTTTGTGGGTTGGGAAAGAAGGTAGGTAGGTGGATTGCCTGGTTTAAAGACACTCTGGATACCACCTTAGGCATAAATGTAGGATTAGTCCTCATGGACACTCTATCTTGATGGAAGATTAGGAAGGGTTGTACTGCCAATTAGGGCCTGGAGTTCAGAAACCCTCCTGGCTGAGGTTATTGCCAGTAGGAAGGCGGTTTTCCACGATAGATGCTGTAGGTCTGCTGTTGCTGCTGGCTCAAAGGGTGATAGTGTCAACTTTTCTAGCACAAAGTTCAAGTCCCAAGCTGGTAATGGTGGTTTCCTTGGAGGTTTTACATTCTTGATTCCTCTGAGGAACTGTCTGAGTAATGGGTGTGAAAAAACAGGTGGATCAAAGCTGTATTCTGCTGATATAGCTGATGCATGTATCTTGATGGAGGAGTAGGACAGGCCTGAATGTAGAAGTTCTGCCAGATACTCCAGAATGTTAGGCATATCTATGTTTGACACATCTTTTCCTCTTTCAGTACTCCAAATGACAAACCTTTTCCATTTTCCTGCATAGTTCCTTCTTGTTGAAGGTCTGCGGGCTTCAAGAATAATGTATTTAACTCTTTGGGAAAGTTCTGGATTAGCTGCTGCTATGTGATGTTCCATGCAGTCCGTTGCAACGTTTTTAGGTTTGGATGCATGATGCTGTAGTTGTTCTGAGTTAACATCAAAGGCATCAGGGGTATTGGCCACATATTGTTCTGAGACATGCTCCTGAGCAGTGGGTACCAGTGTTGTCTTGGCCAGTTTGGAGCAATTAGGATTATCCTTGGACGTTCTTCCTTGATTTTTAGTAATACCTTGTGTATCAAGGGAAGAGGTGGGAATGCATATGCTGTTAGGCCTTTCCAGCTGAAGGAGAGCGAATCCACTTTCCATGCTAGTGGGTGGAATGTCCTTGTGCAGAACTTTTTGAGCTGGTGATTGAGAGGGGAAGCAAATAGATCTATCGGAGGCCTTCCCCATTTCTTTGAGATGGTCTTGAAGATGTCCGGATGTAGCATCCATTCGTGGGCATCCGATGTGGTTCTGCTTAGTATGTCTGCTAGAGTATTTTCTTTCCGTACAAATATTGCCTGTAACTGGATGTTGTAGCTGAGTGCCAGGTTCCACAGCTCCAAAGACATTCTGCATAGAGGGTATGAATGAGTGCCTCCCTGTTTGTTGATGTACCACATGACTGTGGTGTTGTCTGTCCTTATCATCAACTGGCCCTCTGAGAAATGGTCTGAAGTTTTGGATTGCCAGTTTTACTGCCAGCATTTCTTTTAGGTTGATGTGCAGGTGAAGTTGATCCTGTCCACAATCCTTGCACGCATTTGTCCAGCATGTGGGCCCCCATCCTAGGTCTGAAGCGTCTGTTGTGATGGTCTGGCTTGCTTGACATCTGCGAAAGGGTAGCCCTGGGTTTGACTGGCATGCTTGAGCCCACCATAGGAACTCCTGTTTTAAGCATGGAATTAGTGGAATTTCTGTTTCTAGGCTGTGCCTGTGTTGGGACCCAAAATTCTTTAGGTACCACTGTAGTTTTCTCATATGTAGTCTGGCAAGTGGGACCAAGATTATGCATGATGCCATGAAGCCCAAGGCCTGCAGTACTTTTCTTGCTGTTAACTTGTTCTGTTTTGTTAGTGCCAAGAAGTAAAGAGGGAGTTCTCTGTTTTTCTGCAGTTAGGAAAGCCATTTGTTTTACTGTGCCCAATTCAGCCAAGAATGTCCTTGTCTGGGATGGTATCAGCCTTGATTTTTGTAAATTGACTGTGTATCCCAGTGCTTGTAGCAAGTAAATGACCCTTTGTAAATCTGTTGTCAACTTGCTTTTGTTGTCCCCTTGTAGCAGGCAGTCGTCCAGGTATGGGTAAATTTGAATTCCCTGTAGTCTGCAGTGGGCGATTACTGATGCCGGGCATTTTGTGAATACTCTGGGCGCAGTAGATAAGCCAAAGGGCAATGCTGAGAATTGATAATGCTCTGATCCTGCAAGAAATCTGAGGTATCTTCTGCAGATTGGTCGAATGGGGACGTGCAGGTATGCTTCCTTGAGATCTAGAGTTACCAGCCAACACTCCTTGCCCAGCATGGGAAGAAGTTGCTGTAGGGTCAGCATTTTGAATTTTGGGACAATGATGTATGTATTTAAGGTGGACAGGTCGAGAATAGGTCTCCAACTTTTTTCCTTTCTTGGAACTAGAAATAGTCTTGAGTAGAATCCCTTTCCTTGTTCTGTTGTTGGCACTCTTTCCACAGCTCTCATGTTTGCTAACTGCATTATCTGTTGTAGACCCTCTGTTTTTTGATTTGGAGGTAGATTTGGCATTCCTCTTTTGACTGGTAAAGTGTGGAAGTGGAACCGGTAACCTTGATCTATGGTTTGTAAAATCCACTTGTCTTTTGTGATATAGTGCCAGTTCTTTGAAAATAAGGTTAATTTGCCACTAATGGAGCTGCTATTTGTTCCCTGGTAGGCGGTTTTAGAGTTAAGTCAGTGTGGCTGTGTTGCTGTAGTGGCAGTGGTTGTGTCTGTGCCTCTGTTGTTACCTTGCCACTGTCGTCCTCTGTAGGCACCTCCTCTGGATTGGTTTCTGCCTCTGGAACGTCTATTCCTGCCCCTTTGGGATCTTGTGGAGTCAGGAAAGGACCAATTTTTGGCAGGCCAGTTCCTGCTAAACCTTGGGGGTTGGACCTGCAAGAAATCTTTAACCGTTTGAACAGATTTTGCCTTTTCTTCCATTTTCTTCATTACCTGCTGGGCAGGTGTACCAAACAAGCTGGTCTTATCCATAGGAGCATCTAATAACTTGGCTTTAACATGATCCGTAAAGCTTGTTCCTTTAGCCATGCATGCCTTCTTATCACTGTGCCAGTCATGGCTGATCTAAATGAAGCCTCCAGTGCATCATAGCCACATTTTAAGGAATGGTTACTAACCTGTTGTATGTTATTTACCATTTCTAATACATATTTCTTATCAATTGATTCATCAGAGGATAGCTTTTTTGTTAACTGATCAAGCATAAACTCTTGGTATTGTATCATGTGAAACTGACAGTTTAAAGCTCTAGCTGAGAGAGTAGCTGAAGTGTAAACCTTTTTGCCCCATCTGTCTAAAGACCTGGCTTCCCTTTCAGAAGGAATAGGGTTTTTAGCTGTGGTCGCGGCTACTGCCTTGGGACCCTGGGATATAGTTTCGGGGTCTGCAAGTGGGGCCTTGTAAAGGTGGTGATGAGTGTCTGGTACCCTGTAAAATCTGTCTGGTTTGGCAGGGGCTGGAGGTAAAGAATCTGGTGCAGAGCAGACATCAATGAAGGCATCATCCACTACAGAGAGCACAGGAGGTATAGCTAAGGGCCTGTGTTGTGGAAGGTGCAGAAAGGTTCTAAGTCTTTTTCTGGAGTCTGAGAAATCCTGCTGCTGCCATTGGAACTGCTCTCGCATGGCATGTAAGGTTTCCCCAAAGGAAAATTCTTCTGGTGGGGAGGCAGCTGGAATGGATTCTTCAGCATCTGAGTCTTCAAAATTGGAGAAAGGAGCCTCTGGCTGGTCTGTTATGTCTGATTCATCAGCAGAATCATCAGAGGACACAGGCTCGGGCTCTGCCCTAGGTCTCTTCTCTGGGGGCTGAGAGGCCCTGTCTGGGTGAGATTGAGATCCCCTAATTAATGAAATTAAATCTTCTGCCAGGGTAAGCATTTGTGAACTAGAAGAGGGCCGTGTTGTAGGGGGGTTTAGCAGGCACTGTTCTAGTAGTTTTGGCTGCGTTGGCCCTGGCAAAGGCCTTAATGGACATGGCTGCTGGAGGCCTAGCAGCACCACGTGCTGGGGTAGACACATCCAAGGGAATGGTGTCTGATAAGTCAGTGGCAACCACCGTAGTGGATAAAATTTCTGAGGCCGATTCAAGAGAAGTAGCAGGGGCCTCAGTGGTAGTGATAGATTCTGCTGTATTTTGATCAGCTTTCGGTTTCAGCGAAACCGAGACACTCGGTTTGCTTAACCATGGTTTCGCCGAAACCAAGGATCGCGAGTGTCGGTCTTTATCTTTGCGTTTTTTAGCAGTTTGGGTAGTCGGAGGATCCGACGGCATAATATACGCAAAATCAGAACCGAAAAACTGTTCAGCAAACTCCGACCGACGCCTAAGCGTTCGTCGGTTGAAAGAAGCACAGGCCGAATAGGCTGCTACGTCGTGGGCTGGGCCTAAACAAGGCAGACAGTAAGAGTGGAAATCCTTATGAGGTATTTGTTTCCCACAGGTTAAACAATTATTAACTTTTTCTGACATCGGCTGAGGCAAGAGAGAGTCCCCAACGGGGTACTTAGCTTTAGAAGTCTTCGAAGTAGTATTCGGTAGAAGTAATCTCTGGATCCGACCGACCGGCACTTGCGAACAGCTTCTGCTTCGGGCGCCACGCGGCAAGAAAGACTGAGGAAAATGGCGTCGGCTGATGCCTTTATACCCGAAGACCAACAGAGATGACGTCGGGTGAAGTGCGACATCAGCCGAAGCCGGACCCGGACTTTGGAATCTGGCCGACTGAAGGGATGCCTGACGACAGGACAACCCAGTTGTTATGACTGCAGATGCATCCATGAAGGACATCAACTAGTCACCACTCCCACAAGAGGGGACAACATACCAGACCTGATCATTACCAACACGGGGACTCTATGCTCCACACCAGAAGTATATCCCTCATTGGTAAGATCAGACCATAAATTAATTTCACTGGATGTTCACATCCCGACCCCACCCCCAGCCCAGAAAACCACAGTGAAAAACTTCTCAAAAGCGAACTTCTCACTTCTCAAAACCGAAGTGGAATCCTTCAAGGCCCCAGGGCCAGTGGAAACTACAGCCCAAACTGCAGAATCCTATATAAATGCATTCTACGGACATCTCCAGGAATGCATGGATCATGCTATCCCAAACAAAACCAAGACCCAATCATCCAAAGGCAGGCGTCCAGTCTGGTGGACCCCTGACATAAATAAACTGTACAACAGAAGGAGGAAGCTACTACATGATAGAACAAAATCCTTAATAGGGAAGGCATCTCTGATCAGTACTAGCAAACAATTACGATCCCTCATAAAATCCTCCAAGGCCAGCTTCGAGAGACAAATTGCACAGGACACCAAAGACAATCATAAGGCTTTTTTCAGTTATGTTAGAAACCTGGGATGCAACTCCCAGACTTGTTCTGAGTTGATTCTAAACGACAAAAAATACACTGAACCCACAGACATCACCAATATCCTGGCAGAGAGGTTCAGTGCAAACTTCTCCACCCCCCCCCCCCAAAAGAGCAAGTATCTATTCCGGCGGAGGGCTGCCTCCCAAACATCTCAGATGCTCAGGTGAAGGCTGCCCTCTCCAAAGCAAAAAACACTGCTTCCATGGGACCAGATGGCATCCCAGGTTGCGTCCTACATGAACTACAAGAGGAACTAATCCCTCAAATAAAACAGCTATACAATCTCAGCCTCACTAAAGGATATATGCCCACAGAATGTCGTACAGCAACAGTGGTCCCACTCCACAAAGGTGGAGCCTCTACGGACCCTGGAAACTATCTCCCCATAAGCCTGACTAGCTTAGTCTGCAAGGCTATGGAGAGGATCATCATGGAGCTCATAAACAAAGACATTGAGGACCTACAGACACTAGATCCTACCCAGTTCGGCTTTGTCAAGGGCAGATCCTGCCTTTTGAACCTGGTTGACTTTTTTGAAACAGTCACCAAAGCCACAGATGAAGGGAAGGTAGTCCACACAGCCTATCTGGACCTTGCAAAGGCATGTGACACAATACCCCACTCGGGCATAATAGATAAGCTATCCAGCTTAAATATAAACCCCTATGTCACAAGATGGGTCGCAAACTGGCTCAAAGACAGAACCCACAGAGTGAGAGTTGCTGGAGCCATGTCAGACTCGAAACCGGTCACAAGTGGCGTCCCACAGGGTTCTGGCCTGGGACCACTCTTGTTCGGTATATACTTTTCCGAGGTACAGGCAAACGTGGGAGGACTATGGCTCACCAAGTTCGCAGACGACTGCAAACTGGGCCATAATCAACTCTCCAGCTGACACAAACATCCTTCAAAAAGGTCTCACAGAGACAGATAACTGGTGCCAGCGCCATGGTTTAAAGCTAAATGCCAAAAAATGTATATTCATACCCTTTGGCAAAAACAATGTGCCCACAAATTACCACATAGGCGGAAACCCATTAAGTACAGAGAAAGTTATTAGGGACCTGGGGACCCAAGTTGATAACAATCTCTCCTTTGAAAACCACATTGCCAAAGTGGTTAGAAAGACTTTCTACATAGCCCACCTCATCACGAAGGGTTTCACATCTAGATCAAGAGAGGTAATCGTGCCCCTTTATTCATCCCTCATCAGGCCCATCATAGAATACAATGCCCCTTTTGGGATGTACCTTACCCGACACCTGCAGCAATTAGAAAGACCCCAAAAGTATCTCACCAAGAGGATTAAGGGTCTCAAACAGATGCCATATGCTGCTCGGTTAAAAAAACTCCAGCTCTACTCAGTTGCATACCGCCTACTTCGAGGCGATCTATGCCTGACATACAAAGCTATGTCAAATCCAGAATTAAATGGACATGCTCCACCTCAGTAAATCTAAATCCCTTAGAGCCACACGCTCGAGCGACTTGAACCTCAGCACAGAAATAAATAGAACTTGCTGGAGGGACAGGTTCATAACTGAGAGGCTCCCTTCGCTCTGGAATAGAATTCCAGTTCATGTGAGGCAGAGCACCTCACTGAATCTCTTCAAGAAGAATCTCGATAAGTGGATGGGGGATCGTAGGTTTGTCCCAGGGATTACTCGCGTGCCACGATTAGACAGAGGCACAGTAAACTAAACCTTAAAAAGGGCACAGTATACTCAAATCAAGGGGTGGCGTAAGCCATACAGAATCAGGCTAGGCTTATAATTGCCCCAGGGGAGATAACCTAGCATGAACCTATGAACCTATGATAAGCTGGGCATTAATCCCTACGTCACTCGACAGGTTGCCAACTGGCTTACTGACGGAACCCACACTGTAAAAGTAGCAGACTCCAAATCCAACTCCAGAGAAGTGGAGTACCTCAGGGTTCAGTTCTGGGACCGCTCGTTTGGCATCTACTTCTCTGAAGTGCAGGCCAACACTAAGGGACTCTGGCTAACAAAGTTCGCAGATGACTGCAAATTGGGAGCCATTACTGAATTCCCAAAAAGTCTACAAAAGGGCCTTACAGAAACAGATGCTTGGTGCCAGAGCCATGGGCTCAAGCTCAATGCCAAGAAATGTATCGTTATCCCCTCGGGGGAAAAAAACATGTACCCGTGAATTACCACATAGTTGGCAGTACACTAAACACCACAAGTGTGAAGAGACTTAGGGACACAGGTGGACAGTGGTCTCACGTTCGATAACATCGCCACAACAGTCAGGAAATCCTTTTATGTGGCACACCTCATCATTAAGGGCTTTTCATCCAGAAAAAAGAAGGTCATTGTCCCACTATTCTTATCCCTCAGTAGACCCATTACAGAATACAATGCCCAGTTTGGTATGTACCGCTCAAGATATCTGGAAAGGCCGCAGAAATACCTCACTAAAAGACTCACAGGCCTAAAGCAGATGCCATATGCTGACCATCTAAAAAAATTCCACTTATACTCTCTTGTCACATATTGTCTACTCAGAGGCGATCTCTGCTTAACATACAAGGCCATGTCAAACTCAGAGCTGTTGGACATGCTAGACTTAAAAGAAATCCCAATCCCTCAGAGAGACACTCGCCAGGGATCTAAACCTTGTCATCACAATGAACAAAACATGCTGGAGGGATAGGTTCCTGACCCAGACACTCCCCAGACTCTGGAATAGACTGCCCATACATGTCAAGCAGAGCACCTCTTTGGCCTCTTCAAAAAGAACCTTGATGACTGGATGGGAGATAGGAAATTCACCCCACAGATCACGTCAGTCACCGTGCTAGACAGGGGGTCCAGAGAAGTCAATACGGTGAGAAGAATTATTTATTTATTTTACATTTGTTAACCGGGGGTGTCTGACTGAGCCGAAAAGGCCCTTTTTCAGCAGAGGCCCGGGGAGAAAAGCTCCACAAAGAAAAATTACAGACACATTTAGTTATTTAGACATAATCAGTACACACACAAATTACAAGAGACATGTTTTTACAGTGGCATGAGGCACAAACAGTTACAGTGGAGAGAACAATCAAAAAAGATATTAATTTTAAAAATAAAGGTAAGTAATAGATTTGTGGTGTACACTTGAACTGTTGAATGTAGGTAGAATACATACATAGTACACAGGTACAGTAAATACATTGTAGATTAGCCAGTGTTTGTGAGTAAGATTGAAAAACTATTATAAATTGCTCTAGATTTAGTATGCATATGTTATCTGCTTTCACTAGCCTGGGGAGCAATCATGGCACTGCCAACTTTGCTTGAGATGTTGCCTGATGAGGTCTTTAAAGGAGGCTTTGGATGGTGTGTTTTGAATGCTAGTAGGGACAGAGTTCCATTTTTTAGCCACCGAACTACTATATAGTGCATCTCCAAACCTATTGTAGCTGTTCGTGACTTCTAGTAGTAGTTTGCTTGATGATCTAAGAGGCCTTTTGGCTGAGTGATGTTGTACTAGGTCTTTGAGGGCAGGACACTTACTGGGGAGGTAATAGATAGAATGAGAGAGGCAGAGTTGATTGTAGGTTAGGAGGTTGGGCAGTTCAAGCCAGTGGAGCTGTCTCAAAGCAGTACAATGATGAGTTCTATATGAGCAATTTGCAGCAAAACGGGCAATTCTGTTATAGCAAGCTTCCATTTTGCTTAGTTCAGTTTTGTTGAGATTAGTCAGAATGGGAGATGCATAGAGTAGGGTGGACAGAAGTTGGGAGCGAGCAATGGCTGATCTTGTGTTGTTGGTAAGAAATGGTTTGATACGGTAGAGTGACCCCAGTTTGGCATGTACTTTTTTAATGGTTAAGTTCAGATGACTATCAAATTTTAGGTGGGAGTCTATGGTTATTCCCAATAGCTTAGCCTGTGCCACTGGAGCAATTGGAGTAGCATTTGTGGAGTAGATAGTGAATTGACTGTTAGTGTTTTTGTTAGAACTGGTTATAATCATAAGCTGAGTTTTCTTTGGATTGAGGATAAGTTGGGCTTTGGTAAGGTAGTTTTCAATGTCAGAGAATGCTAGTTGAGTTGTAAGCAGGAGGGTGGGAATGTTTTGTGCAGCACAGATTAAGGTAGTGTCATCTGCATACTGAATTATAGATGCATGCTGTGTGGAGGTCATTTGTGAAGACTGTGAATAGCAGTGGTCCTAAGATAGAACCCTGTGGGACTCCTATAGTTATGGGCAGCTGAGGGGGGAGAGAGAATTTTCCCATTTCACAGCTTGGTACCTGTCAGTTAAGTAGCTTTGGAACCAGGTAAGAGTGGAATTAGATAGATGATATTGGTTTAGTTTGTTTAGCAGGATTTGGTGTGAGACTGTGTCAAATGCTTTGGACATATCCAAAAAAAGAGTTGACACTTGCAGGCCTTCATTTTTGAGATGGTTTACTGTGTCTGTGAAGCAGAGGAGAGCTGTAGTGGTACTATTGGCAGGTCTGAAACCATGCTGAGTAGGTGACGGGATGTTGCAGTCTAGGAGATAGTTTAGCATCTGGGTATGGATGCATTTTTCTAGGATTTTGGCCAGGGGGGAGAGTAAAGCAATGGGTCTGTAGTTATTAAGTTCAGTGGAGGTCCCGCCTTTATGTATGGGTGTAACATAGGATATTTTCCAGAGTTTGGGCAAACAGTTTTCAACAATTGATCTGTTTATGAGAGTGGAGACTGGGATAGCAATAGCATCTGCTGTAAGTTTCAAGAAATAGCTGGGGAGTAGGTCGGCTGCTGTTGATGAGGTTTTTAGTTTGGAGAACATGCTTTTGATTGAAGTGGTGGAAACTGTTTTGAGGGTAAAGCTAGTATTAGAGTTATTTGTGTTGGGGGGGGATAGTGAGGAAGGAACTGTCTTGTGATACTATGGATAGAATTGAGTTCACAAAGTGGGAGTTGAATTGTGTTTCGATGGGAACTTTAGTGTCAGGGGTGGTTGGTTTGGGGGTAGCCTTTTGGGTGGATTTTAGTAGCTAGTTTACATTTCGCCAAAATTTTTGCGGATTGTGTTGGCATTTAGTTTGTAATGTTGTGTAGTAGGTTTTTTGTCCAGCCTAATGCATTTTTTTTGCACGGTTGCGCAGTTCTTGGTACTTAGTTAGGCTTTGTGTTTCTTTGTTTTTTTTGATAGTAACGCCAGGCAGTGTCTCTGGACATGAGGATTTGTTTGGTTTCTTTACTGAGCCAGGGGTTTGTAGAGGTTCTAACCTTGATTTTGCGCAATGGAGTGACAGTGTCTAGGTGTTGTAGAAATGTTTTGTTGAAATATGCTACAGCCTGGTCAAGTGGGAGGGTTTTTAGGGGGGTCCAGTCACAGTTACACAGTAAAGTGTTGAGAACCTCAGGAGAGAATTTTTTTGTGTTTCTAGTGGATATATAGTTAGTGGTTTTGCATATGCTTGTTCTACTACGTATAAAGTATATTATGCTGTGGTCACTTAAGGTGTCTGGGAGACTGCCTGTGTGAGGGTACAATGTGGGGTTGCTAGTTAGGACCCAGTCAAGGATGGATTCCCTTTTAGATTTTTTATCACACCTAGTTGGAATTTGGACTAGCTGCTGGTAGCCATGGAGATTTATTAGATTACTTGGTGGTTCTGATATACAGGTGAACCAATCTAGGTTGAAGTTTCCCAGAATAAGGGTTTCTTGTGAGTATGTGGAAGAACACCAGGATAAGAAGTCTTCAAGGCTAGCAGGTGTATTACCAGGTAGAATATAGATCACAATTGTGGTGATGACCTTTTTAGGGTGAAGTTGAAGTTGTGAGATAAGTATGTCCCAATTATTGGGGGAGGGGTAGGAGTTTGGTAATTGACGGACAGTTAAGTTGGACTTGTAGAGTAAGGCAGTTCCACCCCCTTTACGAAGTGGTCTGTCTTGTCTAATGATATTGTATCCGGTAGGGAGAACTTCTGAGTTAGCTATGTTTTTATTTAGCCAGGTTTCTGTTAAAGCAACTATGTCTGGGGAGTAGTGTGCTATTGTGGCCTGGAGTTCAGGTATTTAGCCAAGGAACTGTTATGGCTAGGCTTGTAAAGGCCCTAGGGCCGATAGCCTAGTACCAACTTATGAACCTATGATACCACGGAACTATGCAAAACACAAGACAGAGCACTGTACGCAATTCAGTGCAAAGTAACACTGAAGAGTAGAAATACAGGTAATACGGTGCATTTAAACAAGAGCAGTACAACAGCACAATATACCTGTGCTTCACTACTAAGAAGCTTATGAGTTACAGCAAGCAGAGAATACACAAATTCACACAGCAGAACAAAGTGGCACGGCATTTTGCCCAAAGACCACAATAATCAAACTTAGACGACACAATTAAGACAGACCGCAGACAAATAATACATCTCAGTATGCACATGTAGTTAATTTAAGGCACCCTACACGTCTATGTGCAACAAAAGACAGGACCGAATAAAAGGAAAACTACTACACTGGAGTTCTACCCTAGTCTAGTTTTTTAGGAAGTCTTTTGAGGAGGTGGGCTTAAGAATCTCCCCCCTCTCCACAGAAAGAATGAAAAATCTACCTCTTTATAGCCTGAGAGATGATGGCCTTCAGCCATGCATGCCTTCCTATAAGTATACATGTGGTAGCTGCACTATTTGAATATACCCAAAGAACTGTATCCATTAGTGCTTTGCTCACCTAAAAGGAGTTTGTGCAAACTTGTGAGATTGTACATCACAACGTATTTGAGATACTAAAGCATGGATACTTAACTTTAAAATGAAAATAAGGGAAAAAAAATTATTGTGCCTGATGGAGAGCCAGTGTTATCCATACCACAAAGTCTGATCAACCAAGTTGTTAAATAAAAGCTACATAACTACAGTAACAGTGAAAAGTCAATTGCTCAAAAAAGCAGTAATGCTCTCGAAATAGAGAAATTCTAATGAGAATGAAATGGTAGATTGTACTCGCCACTTACAGAAGAGTATTCTAATGAATGCACAAAGAAATCTCATCACTCTAGTCACTAGGTAAGAAAGCTAGCTGCCTATATAAAAAACCCTAAAATTTGCAAATATTTACCAGTAACCTACAAAATTTTAATTTCTACTCAAAGTGTTTATACATTAACCTACTGTGGTCCTATCACAGACTGAATAATCCCATGGGCTAGCTAATACAGGGATACTTCCAAATGTGGGAGAAGGCCACTAACTCTACATGACAACACAACTGGGAAAGGTAGGATCTGATGGCACACTTTCTACAAGTCATTAGGCATGAAGGAGGACAAAGGATATTTGCAAATTGAAACTCCTGCTAGTCAAGCTCCACAAGTTCAGTGGGACCACACAGCACTTCCTGAAATGGACTGGATATAAAAGGGCATGACCCACAGCCCACCCTTTATTTCTTCAGCCTTCTAAAGGTTAAGCATAAACACGGTAGTATATGGATGACCCACCAGGCCCCACTGACCTCCAACTGAAAAAACTCTGGATCACTACCAGCTCAAGAAGTCAATCGAGTTTTAACTTGGAGATCTGCAGCTAGACACCCTGAATCACTAACATTCATATCAGATACCTTACTCCTCACCAGACAGAAAATCCGACTGCATGGTTCTGGTTTTTCATTTAGTGGCCACAATACATTAAAACTTACTGCTTTAAGCACTGCTAAGCATTCTTCTTGCAAGTCGAGATCAAAATGAGTTAATATGGGGGGAAAAAAATAAAAAGCTCAGACACCAGGTATGTTAATCACAATACACAAAATATAAAAGGCAAAAAATAAGGACGTTTATTCCCCAACCACAAAGGCTTCATTGAAGCAAGTCATCTTAAAAGGAAGGATGGAAAAATGAACCTCCACAAAGAGCATCAAGGAGAGGGACATAATGTTAAAACTTTTCATTTTCCATGTTATAACATGAATTTAATTACACATAACACATCCACAATAAAAATATTAATAAAACTTCTTAATGTTACTTTAAATGCTTCTGCAATATTTGTGAATGTTTTTTCCAGTGCCACTGACCTAATGTCTACCCGTGGAAGGAGATCCATTATGTCAGCACTACCTCCTACATCTTCATCCTGTTCTTCATTTTCATTAGCGTCATCACCATGCTTGGAAACCCCTCTTGTTGGTGCAGGTGGAGACTGACCCTGCAACTGCAGCACAAATAGAAACGAAAAGTTAACAAGCCAGCTCTTCTGTTAGAGCACAGGTTCAACACCTTCACACACATTTCAGTTTTATATCAAACTACCTTAACACTGAAGCTGCATGGATATGAACTGGACAGGCCTTACAAACAAAATATCCCCGCCAGCACAGTCTCCTGAACATGTCCAAGTTTTATACAAGTCCACTTTATTTTATCACTGTGTAAATCTGTTCATCAATGACACCAAAAATTAAGTGAACCTACCTCCTCAGTTTATTACTGTTGCAACAGACTAAGCTATTTAGGTAAAGGTGGCAAGGACCACCACACAAAACAACCCTAATCACACCAGTGTAAAAAAGAAACAAACCACTCCACAACATCTGAGAGTAAAGTACAGATCTATGCAACTACGCTATTTTACAGACTAATCAATTCAACAAATGCAAACCTACTGACAGTGTGCAACTGGGGAAGATGCTTGGTGTGCATAGCAAAGGACAGGTTAAGTGTAACAAACATTTTGCTTGGTCATCTATATTAGACTGGCCAATTGTTCCAAAAGCAATTTTCTTCCCAGCCATCACCCACTGTGATATTTGTGCTAAAAAAGCTACTTTATCAAGTGTTGCATGAAAGCTTCAGTTTTCAGATATTAAAATCCTATGCAGACGGAGGTTTTTGTGCTACACAAGTCTGCAGATATACCAATTTATAATCTACACAAAGAACAGCAACAGAACAAAGCACGCACACAAGAGGTGAATATACCAACTGAAGTGGGAGGGGAAATGGGCTCCTTTTTCACTGACTTCTTGAAGACAAATCAACAAATTATGCCCTTATGATAGAGTTACATCACAAATCAGTCCAAATTAACAGCTAAACTAATGTCAGTAGGGATTTATTTATTGACATTTGAATACCAGGAAAGTCAAGTGGGTAGCAGCCCTTTTGAGCGGAGGCCCTGGCACAAAAGCTCCAATGTATTGTAAAGCATTAACAATTTTACAGTCTTTAAAAATACAAAAACTACAGTTAAAATAATACCAAACTAGATGTGAAAAAAAGTTAAGTACTTACCATAACGTTCCATCTGTGTTGTCTATTTTCATTCAACTAAAGGGTTCAGATCTGATCCTGGGATACTACCTAGCCTCTGTTTCACAACTCGTGGGTGCTACAAGGTCTCAAACTCCTCCCTGGACAACAAAGCTGTAGTCCCCCTCATTCTCCTGATCTTCTTTGCAGCTTCTTATTGTATGACGTAAAGAAATTCTAGCTTTAATATGGAAAGTCACTACCTGGAACTCCAACAGAATGAACTTTGGTTCCTATAACATTCCACCACTCTTCCAGAAGTCATCAAAAGAAAAAGGGTAGGAGGGCTGGAGGGAGGGGAGCTGAGGAAGAAGGAAAATGGGCAATACAGATGGAATGTTATGGTGAAAGCAAAACTTCTTTATTACAGGTCAATTTTCATTCATTCCTCAGCATATGAGACAGAGTCCTCAGCTACCTGAATCTCAGGTGGCCTCTAAGGAAAGATGGAGTACTGTTGAGCAGAAGACTGCTCCTCCCCTTGAGACCTGATCCAATTTGTAATGGAGTAATAAAGGTATAAGGATTAACTCCAGTTGCAGCCCCACAAATATAGTCCATATAGGCCCTGGATAAAAAAAGCAGAACCAGTTGCCATGGACCTAGCTGAGTGGGCTCTTAAAGGCTTTGGCACGACCAGATCAACCATTTTATAGATAAAGGAAATAAAATCTGTCACCAATTTTGATAGGTTTACTTTTGAAACTGGTTGACCCAATCTGTTTTTTGAAAAGGATACAAATAAATGATCAGAATTCCGAAATTTCTTTCATCTGTGTTAGAAACATAACTGTCTGTGAAAATCTAATAAGTACAAAATGTATTCACTTTGCTTTGAAAAGTTTGGAAAGAATACAGGGAGATTAATAGTTTGATTAAAGTTAGATCTGTTTGTCACTTTAGTAAGAAAGGAATGATTGATTCTTAAGGACACCCTTCTTTCGGCTGCTCCCAGTAGGGGTTGCCACAGCAGATCAACTGTTTCCATTTCTTCCTGTCCTCTACATCTTGCTCTGTCACACCAACCACCTGCATGTCCTCTCTCACCACATCCATAAACCTTATCTTAGGCCTCCCTCTTTTCGTTACCTGGCAGCTTCATCCTTAGCATCTTTTTCCCCAATATACTCAGCATCCCTCCTCAGCACATGTCCAAACCAACGTAATTTTGCCTCTCTGGCTTACTCTCTAAACCTTCCAACCTGGGCTGACCCTCTAATATACTTATTCCTAATTCTGTCCATTCTCGTCACACCCAGTGCAAATCTTAACGTCTTCATCTCTGCCACGTCAAGCTCTGACTCCTACCTTTTTGTCAATGCCACCATCTCCAACCCATATAACATAGCTGATCTCACTATCCCCTTGTAGAAATTCCCTTTCACTCTTACTGGTACTAGTCCGTCACAAATCCCTCCTGACACACTTCTCCACCCACTCTATCCTGCCTGTACTCTCTTCTTCACCTCTCTTCCTCACTCACCATTACTCTGAACTGTTGATCCCAAGTACTTAAACTCATCCACCTTCGCCACCTCTACTCCCTGCATCCTCACCATTCCTATATCTTCCCTCTCATTCACACACATATATATTCTTAGTCCTGCTGACCTTCATTCCTCTTCTCTCTAGAGCATATCTCCACCTCTCCAGGGTCTCCACCACCTGTTCCCTACTCTCACTACAGATCACAATGTCATCTGCAAACATCATAGTCCACGGGGACTCCTGTCTGATCTCGTCTGTCAACCTGTCCATCACCACTGTAAATAAGGGCTCAGAGCTGATCCTTGATGTAATCTCACTTCCACCTTAAACGCATCAGTCACTCTCACCGCTGTCACACTACCCTCATACATATCCTGTACCAGTCTTACATACTTCTCTGACACTCCCGACTTCCTCATACATTACCACACCCCCTATCCTTATGAAATATTTAATACAGAGGCTTAGAAGATAGAACTTAAAGTTCTGACACTCTTCTGGTCGATGTTATGACTATCAGAAATATAGTTTTCCAAGTCAAATATTTCTGTAACATTAAATTCTGATCCCACAGTGCAGTAAGGATCTTGAGGGGTGGTTTGAATAGAAAGGATCCTTTTATAAGAGTCTTACAAAGATGTGAAGACGACAACATAGTATTAACTTAATATGGAAATTGGGGATGGCAGCTAACAACCTTAACCACAGACACAACTAGCCCCTTCATTAAAAACAGAAGCCGGGAATTTAAGAATTTTAGGTATTGATGCTGAAAAAGGATAAATGTCTTATTGCTGTGCCCAAAAAAACAGATTTGTTTGTTTGCTCTTGTAAATGTTTCTAATGGAAGGTTCATTTGTGGGATGACAAAAAAATCTGGCAGACCAGGGAGGAAAGCTTGGGTTGCCTGTCTATCAATGGAATTGGAGATTCCATGCAGCCAACTTTAGGCCATCTGATTGAGTAATATCTGTCAGGAGAGACAGCAGGTCTGGAATTGGATCCAGAATCCAAGGCAGGTGAACTAGAGGCCAAAGGAAATCTGTTGTTGTCAATAACGGACAATGAGGATTACCCTGCTCTTCAATCAGGATGCCTTTTGTAGGAATATGGGGATTAGCAGAGAGGAGACCGGACAGGCCAATCATGAAGGACTGCATTCTCTGTGCGACTCCCCCTGTGGGGAGATCAGGGCAAAAAACCTGATGCACTTCAGGGGGTATGCAAATATGTCACAGCATGGTTGGTCCCACTGGCAGAATATCATTTTGACATTTATGTTGAAAGACTACTCTTGGGTAGTAATATGGACCTGCTCAACTTGTGTGCCATCATGCTGGATTTCCTCAGTATGTGCATTGCTCTCTCTCACACACAGCTCCTCAACATAAACAGTAACATCTGGTTCCTAGTTTCTTGATGCATCATGCTGCAGACATTGTCCCTTTGAATCGTAACAGTTCTGAAGGGAGTGTGTCTTGGCTCACATGCAATGCTAGGAGTACTGCCTTTACCTCCACGACATTAATACGCACTTTGGCCTCCTTCGGAGACCATGTGCCTTGAATGGTCTTACGCAAGAAAAGCCCCCAACAACCTGGTTTGGGAAGAGTCTGCGGTCACTATTTCCTTGGATTGAGGGAGGATGAAAGAATGACCTTGTAAAATTTGATCTGAGTGAATCCACCACCAAATGTATTTCTTGCAGGCCTGAGTTGTTCTGATTTTGGCCGACAGATTGATGTAGACTGAACCACTGGGTCGCTAATGTCCGCTGAAGAATTCATATGGTATCTTGCTAGTGGAACTAGAACTATTGCTGTAGGCATGGATCCCAGCGTCTGTAAAATCAGTCTAGCTGACAAGAATGAGTTTTGAAGAATTTTGTTGACTTAAACAAACTGTTTGAACTCTTGATAAGTGGAGAGAGAAGTTGCCATTGACGTTGTGTTGAAGAAAGCCCCTGTGAACTCAACTTCTGAGATGCCTGACTATGAGACTTGTTATGATTGACTAATTCCTAAACTGGAACAAACTTGGAATACATAACCCTGAGCTGCTATCACCGGATGCTTGGTCGAAGCATTAATGAGCCAATCGTCTAGATATGGAACACCTGGATTCCCTGCAGTGTCAGGTGAGCTGCTACTACTGCCATGCATTTGCTGAAGACCCTGGGGGCCGTGGTGAGGCTAAAGGGCAGTACTTTGAATTGGTAGTGACTGGCTCCCAGACAGAAATGCAAACATCGCCTGGAACATCTGTTCATTTGTGTGTGATACTACGTCCTGGAGATCTACTGAGCACATCCATTTGCCCTTGTGCAGAAAAAGCAAGAGACTGAACCATGACCATCTGGTACTTAGTCTGTTAAACCAACTTGTTCAGAATGCTAATCCAAAATTGGTCTCCACTCCCCTGTTTTCTTTGGCACTAAAAAGAAACAAGTTCTGGATCCTTTCTGGTCTGGGGGGACCTCTTGGATAACTCTCTTCTAACAGCTTTTACATTTCCAAAGCAGCTGTTTATCCTCTGGGTGGAACATTAAGAATTTTGTTTATTAACTAAGGGGGTAAGGAAAAGGGAATTATACAACCTCTGGAAATAACCCTCTGCATCCAAGTATCTTTCGTAATGTCCAGCCAGGCTTTCTGGTGCAGGTATAACAGACCCCCCGACTGCCTCCAGCCTTTCAGGAATGCTGATGGGGTCCGTCAGAATCTTTGGACTCCTAAATTCTGCAAGCCTCCTCTGCCATGTGGGCAGCATCTCCCTTTTCAGTTCTACCCTCTGACCCTGGGGAACTATCTTCACACGGATCCTGGAAGAGACTCTGGGACTTTCTGAACCACATTTTTCAACCACCTTGTTGACTCTTAGAAGAGAGTCCTTTGAGGAGTCAAAACACATACTTGCATTATAGACAGGGTCTTACCATCCTGCTTGCACCTGGAGTGTACCTTTCAACTTAGAGCCCAATAATGAATTTTCATCAAAAGGAACACTGACAAACACTGACTTGAAGGGCTACGCAAAAATCACAAACTACCAGGCATGCCGAGGGAAATGCCTGAACCCGCCGCTCAAGGCTCCTTCAGGTGCATGTGAACTAAGGTGCATGGATAAGTATGAAAGAGATTTAAGAATCGCAAACTGTGAAGCAACAAAAGACTCCGCCTCAGAAGTACTGGTCCCTGACAGAGATTTTTCAAGTTCCTTGATCAAATCCCTCCATAGTCTGGTCAAGTGTGCCAAGTAATTCAGAGACCCCAAGTTCTAAGGATGTTGAGGCATACACATGCTTCCCAAACATGTCCAGCACCCTAGACTTCCTCTGTTAGGGGAATGAACTGAACTCTGTTCCACAAGTTCCTTCTTAGTGGCTGCTGCTAGGACCATAGCATCCACTGGAACAGAATTCCCTTCCCTTCGGTGGTGCCAGGATCTTATCTGGTCTCTTGGGGGATCGGGCTCAAATGAATCAGGCTCCTTCCACACTCGCTGAGAGATCAAATCAATGAGATCTGTGGGAGGAAGTAGATGGACCAGTACCAAATGATTCCAGGAATAATGAGTTCTTTTGAGAAGGGTTATCAGTAGACCAACCATCCCTTTTTGTTTAGGATGTCTGAAATGTCTCAAAATGAGACATCAGGTGGAGTTCTTTGGGACTTTGTTCTTCATCGATATAGGTACACTCTCTGACAGACTCCTAAGGGGAGCCCAAAGTGCCTCCTCTTGAACTTCCTTTGGACTTTGGTGGGACGTTACAAAGTATCTTAAGAAATTATTCCCTGTTGGGCAGCTTGGAGACTTTGGGCAGTCAGTCCCAGTGTAGTAGAATGTTGAGCCTCATGACACACCTGTCAGAGATCTTGAGGGAAGATCGGGGGGGGGGGGGGGAGCCATCTGACCTGTAGAAGAAAATACTCCCTGTACTACCTAGAAGGCAGAATGCCCTGGGCAGAAAAACTGTCGGAGCAGAAAAGGCATGCTTCTGGACCAATGGCTCCCTCCAACCCGAAAATACCCCACTCAAAGCAAGAGTCATGAACAGAGGTATTGAATGCCAAGGCTTCAAGGAGTAGAGAAGACACAGACAACTTCAGAGTGGACGACAACCCCTCTGATCCAACAATGACACCTGGGTCAGAGAGTTGTCTGCCTCCAACAGACTTGGAGCTAGAACACTCAGAAGACACCTGATCCAAACAGAAGCTATGTTCGAATCCAAAACAGATGGCACAGGGAAGTCTTTAATCTGGGGGCTCTGAAACCAAAGGATGGATCAGAGAAGGAGCCAAAATTGGTGGGTTTTAAGAGTGAAGGCTTCTGGACCTGTGGGGATAGGGGTAAGAGCAGGGAGAACTCCCATCTGAATTTGTGTTGAGATAAACTTCAACATTCTGTCCACATATGCTTCTGTGAGACTTCTGGACGAATGGGATGAGGCTATGGAGGGTGATCTAGAATGACTGCATCTTTCGAGGAAAATAGATGGGAGCCGAGAGGGTACAGGATCCAAGAAAGATGCATACCTAGTTCTAGGTAACTGCCTGGGTTCATGATGAGCTGGATCTGAAGACACAGATCTAGTGTTTGAAGTAAGATCGGAAGCTTTGAAATTAGGATGCAAAGTTTTTAGAGTTTTCTTGAGCAGTTCCCAGGTCAGACCCAAAGAGGATTAAGAACCACCAGTTTGCTTGGAAAATCCTTTCTTGGCTTCATTTTCTCTCAGATTTGGAAGGTTGAGCTCCAGCAACTGATTCTCCAAAGGCCAAAGGAAGAAGTCACTGAAGAATTATTTTTTTCCACAGTCTATTAACACTTTAGGGTTAAAGGCCTTACAGACAGAGGCATGAAAACTGTAAATGTTCAGGACTTAACACAATCATCACCATAGGCATCTCACAATAGAATTTTATACCTGCATTTGCTACATTTTCTAAACCATGATATTTATCTGCCATTTTATCACAAAATGTTATAGAAATAATCCCACTTCTAGAAAGAAAATAAGAGGAAAATTAGAGCAGAAAGGTTGAAATTGTGAAAATATACCCATTTTAAAGGAAAGAGGGGGAAAGGAATACCAGCAGTGGTATTAAAGAAATTACCAACAAGCAATAAGAGAAAGATTAACAGTGGCAATGAAAAGCTACCAACGGTAACAAAAGAGAGACAATATTGCTAATAACTACGTAAAGGGAAGTTAAAGAAACTTTTGCCAACAGAAAGATAAAGTAAAACAAAGAAAATTATTTCCTCAAACTAACACCCGAGAACTACAGTGACCACATTTGTGGACAATGGTGGCAAATGAGATATGGAGAATAAGGGGGGACCTGTGGCATTACAGGTAATCTTTGTAATAATTGTAGTATCCATGAATTGTGAAACAGAGGCAGAGTCAGATCCAAACCCATATTTTGAGAAATGTATGAAAATTGACATCAGACCACTGTTAATAAATATGTTATATGAATGCCTTAATATTTAGGGCATTTTAGTCAGTTTACAGAAAAATCAAAGCTCAGTACAATACAAACGGGAATTGCAATGCAAAACGACACAAATGCAGGCTTATGGCACATTTAGAGAGAAAGACAGGGGAAAGATATTGACAAACGTGAATTGACTGAAGGGACAGTAAGGAGATTTAAGGTATGAATGGGTGTCTGTCCACATTTAGGAATATAGTTTATATACTGGTGTTGAGCAAGAAAGTACAGTTGTGTACACTTAACATAAATGTAGATGTTCGAGTGTATTCACTGTTGCAGTCATCACATTTGGGTTATCTGCTTGCAGTAGTCCTCAGTCGGCTTGATTATCAAAGTCTTGGGTCCTGCGTCAGATAATGTCTCATCTTCCATGACGTCAGGTTGTCAGGGGTATAAAGCATGCAGCCGATGCCAAGCCATTACATCAGTTTTTCTTGCCCCAGATGTCAGGTGACCCATAATGGGAAGCAGTTATATACAAGGTTATACCTCCAACCAAAAAAGCAAATACACCAAAAGGATTTAAGCATAGTAAACATGAATAGAGGTACAGTTACTAGAAATCAGGGGGCTGGAAGGAGGGTAACCAGGACTGCAACAGTGAACACACTCAAACATCTACATTTATGGTAAGTGTACACAACTGTACTACGTTCTTTGTGTTTCACTGTTGCAGTCATCACATTTAGGTAGATTCCCAAAACTAAGGATGGGAGGCGGTAATTAAATAGCCTTAGGACCAGCTAGAAGGCCCTGCAAGACTGCAGTGGCAAAGTCAGCTCTGGATTTAGAAAAAATTGTCAAGTGGTAATGCTTGGTGAAGGTACGCAGAGAACTCCAGGTAGCAGCTTCTAGGATGTCCCTGGTAGGGACACCTCTGAGAAAGGCTGTAGAGGTAGAAGCAGCCCTGGTTGAATGTGGTCTTATCCCCTCTGTAGGATAGGTTTTCCATGGTGCTTATAGCAGAAATGAATGCAGTGGTCTATCCACTTAGTAATGGTTTGCTTTGAAATGGCCTTCCCCTCTGCCCCTGCAGCAAATGCAACCAGCAGCTGTTCAGATTTCCTGAGAGATTTAGTTCTGTCCAAGTAAAATCTATGTTTGTCTGTGCATGTTCAGGGAGGGCAGTATTCATTCCCCTTAATTCTGAGGATTAGAAAAAGAGGTTGGCAAATGAATGGACTGATTAAGGGCCACACTGGATACCACCTTGGGCAAGAAAAAGGGATTGGTCCTGAGGGACACCCTGTCCTCATGAAAGATGATGAAAGGCTCCACTGCCATGACAGCCTGTAATTCAGACATCCTTCTTGCTGAAGTGATGACTAGAAGGCAGGCTGTTTTCTAAGAAAGGAATTTCAACTCTGCATTTGCAGCTGGCTCAAAGGGAAGTAAAGTGAGCTTTTCCAGTACAAAGTTAAAGTTAAGGTCCCAGGCTGGAGTAGGGGCTCTCCTGGGAGCCCTTAAGTTTTTGGCCCCTCTGAGGAACTGCTTCAACAGTGGATGAGAGAAGAGGGGTGGGTTCTGTATTGTAATGAGCTGAAATGGCTGAGGATGAATTTTGATGGAGGAAAAGGAAAGGCCCTTGTGAAGAATCTCAGTCAAGTATTGCAGAATCTGAGGTAAATTGGGTGCTGCTGTGCCCATTCCCTGAGTTTGGCTCCAGGAACAGAATCTTTTCCATTTTTTAGCATAGGATTTTCTAGTACTGCGCCTCCTTGCCCCAGAATGACATCCATCACTTGCTTACTGAGGGATGGTAATGGAGAGATCAGGTAATAAGCCAGGCTGCTAGGTTCAGGGTTTGAAGCTGTGGATGCTGGATCTGGCCCTCCTGCTGGGACAGCAGGGCAGGAGTCTGAGGCAGGTGGCATGGTGCCAGCAAGAGGGGAGTGCCAGTGTTGGCATGGCCAGTCTGGTGCAATCAGTATTGTCCTTGGTCTGTCCTGTTTGATCTTTAGCAGTACCTTGGAGATGAGAGGCAGAGGGGGAAAGGCATAAACTTTCCCAGGTGAAGGACAGGGCATCCACTTTCCAAGCTTGTTTGTGGGAAGTCCTTGTGCAGAATTTGTCCAATTGGTAGTTCTGGGGGGAGGCAAATAGGTCTATCTCTGGGCTCCCCCATTTGTTTTTCAACATACTGAATACTTTTGGTGCCAGTTTCCACTCGTGTGGGTCCATGAGATTTCTGCTTAGGCCGTCTGCCAGTCTATTTAGCTTTCCTGGCAGGAATTGAGCCTGTAGGTGCACTTGGTAGCTCAAGGCTGTGTTCCACAGAGCCATGGCTATTCTGCAGTGGATATGAGTGGATTCCTCCCTGCTTATGTACCAAATAACAGTGGTATTGTCAGTCTTTACCAATAACTGCCCTGGAAAAATGTGGTCCTTGAAGGCTGTCGGAGCATTTTGTACAGCTAACATTTCTTTTTGACTGATATGCAGGTGCATTTGACTTGGGTTCTATTTGCCCTGAATGCACTTCCCTGCCAACTGAGCCCCCCATGCATAGTCTGATGCGTCTGTTGTTAGGGTTTGGGCGGCAGGGGGTAGAGTGAATGGCAGTCCCTTGTTTTGGTGGCAGGCCTCTGCCCACCAAAGGAACTATCTGTAGACAAGGTATGATAGGAATCATTGATTTTAGATCCTGAGAATGTTGACACCATAGGCTTTTTAGATACCATTGTAGTTTCCTCATATGCAGTCTTGCATATGTAATTAGTAGAATGAAGGAGGACATAAACCCCAGGGCTTGCAGTATTTTCCTTGCAGATAGCTGGGTCTTTGTGGCCACTTGTTTGAAGTAGGCTGTCAAATGAACTTTTCTCTGGAGTAAGGTAGGCCCATCTGAGAAGTTGTATTCAAGCTTGCTCCCAGGAATGCAATTTGTTGACAGGGTACCAGATGTGATTTCTTTTTGTTTATGGTGTACCCCAGAGAAGTTAACAATTTCCTTACAAATGCCAGATTTAATAGTATGTCCTGGCTTTATGCCCGAATCAAACAATCGTCCAGGTATGGGTATATCTGAATATTTCTTTGCCTGCAAAATGCAATAACTGGAGCTAGGCGCTTTGTGAATAACCTGGGCGCAGTAGATAAGCCAAAGGGCAGTGCAGATAACTGACAGTGCATGTAACCTGCTTTAAAGCGTAGGTGTCTTCTGTAAGCTTCCCTTATTGGGATGTGCAGGTAGGCTTTCTTTAAATCCAGTGTTGCCAACCAGGCATCTTTGCCTAGCATAAGAAGCAGCTGATTAAGAGTTAGCATCTTGAATTTTGGGATCACCAAAAATGTGTTTAGGATAGACAGGTCCAGGATAGGACACCTGGAATTGTCTTTTCCGGGTACCAGGAAAAGCCCTGCGTAGAAACCTCGTCCCCATTCTTCTTCTCTGACAGGCTGAACAGCCCTGATGCTTAAAAGAGAGAGGACATGCTTTTGAGCCTCTGCCCACTGATTTGGGGGTAGATCTGGCCAACAGTTTGGAGTTGGTAAGGAATGGAAGTGGAATCTGTATCCTTTGGAAACTATATTTAAAACACATTTATCCTGGGTAATGAATTCCCAATGTTTTGCCTGAAGGGCAATCTTCCCCCCTAAAGGAACAGTCAGTTGTGAAGGGCTTGGAAGGTTTAAAGTCAAGTCACTTGAGACAGTTTACCATAGGAGGGAATCTTACTACTCCCGGCTATGGAAGTGGGAACACCCCAGTGCTTAGACCAGAGAGTACCTTGGGACTGAAGTCTGGGTGTTCTGCTGGTTCTGGGTTTGGACTGAGAAGGAATGGAAGAGGCAGGAAAGGACCAATTCTTAGAGGGCCAATGCCTACTAAATCTGGGAGGCTGTACTTGCAGGAAATCTTTTAACAGTTTGCACAGATTTAGCTTCTTCCTCAATCTTTTTTAGTAGTACTTCTGCTTTGTTACCCAACAGTTTCGGGGAGCATCCAGCAATTTAGCTTTAACATGATCTGGCAAAGATTGCTCCTTAAGCCAAGCATGCCTTCTAAGTACAGACCCAGTGACAGCAGCCCTGCAAGATACCGCTAATGAATCAAAACCACATTGCAAAGTATGCTTTCCAACTTGTTCAGCAGAATGCATTAAATCCTTAATTTCCAGCAGTGTCAGGAATCAACATAATTTTCTGTGTAAGCAGTCCAATAATATGCTGCTGATACTTTAACATATGAAACTGGCAGTTTAAGGCCCTAATGGCCAAGGTTGCATAAGTGTATAACTTCTTACCCCATCTATCCAGCACCCTGAAATCTGTATCAGAGGGGGTAGGATTTTTGGCAGTAGTGACCTTAATGCCCTTGGGTCCCTGTGAAACAGTCTCAGGATCCGCAGTAGGATTTTTAAAGAGGAACTTATGAGAGTCAGGAACCCTGTAACACCTATCAGGTTTTCTGGGAGCAGGAGGTAAAGAGTCAGGGGTCAGGCTAGATTCCAAGAAGGCATCATCAACAATGCACAGTACAGGAGGGATGGCCAAAGGCCTGTGTTGGGGCAAGAGTAAGAAATCCCTAAGCCCCTTTTTGGAGTCAGAGTAATCCTGGCTCTCCCAGCAAAAATGCTCCCAAAAGAGAAATCCTCTGGAGGGGAAGCAAAGGGAATGGAGTCCTCTGCAACAGAATCCTCATAGGTAGATAAGGGTAAATCCTGGTCATCAGAGGAAACGGAAATTTCAGAGTCCTGATCAGAAGAATCAGAAGGAAAATCAGTCCTAGGTCTCCTAAAGGGGGAAGGGGTGGCTTCCCCTGATTAAAGTAATAAGATCTTCATCCATTCTTATCGTTTGCTTTTAGGCATAGAGACCTGATCATGTGGTCTGGGCGTCGGTTTTCTAGGCATGGATCGAGTTTTAGGCCTTGAAGAAGAAGATGGAGTCGGTTTAATATGCAAGTTAGTAGGCCTGAATACACCCTCAGAAGCTGGTGCCTGCACAGAAGCTCCAGATCCATCCAATGTAGAGACATCTGCAGATTCCACAGTCGAAGCATCTTGTGGCTTACGGGACTCCGAATGGGTCTCAGTAGAGGCCTGCGAATCTAAAGTAGTGGGTATCAGGGGCTGCAAAAGTGCCTGAGTACCGGCGAACTGGCGACTAACTTAGGAGAAGCGTCATCGGCAGCTTTGGACCTATGCGGTCTGTCTCTGTCTATCTCTGCGTTTTTTTGGAATGTCGGTATTCGAGTGGCTTACCGAAGCCATTTTTGGATAATTGAACTGAGTTCCAAAATATTTAGAAGCGTAAATAAACAGACAAATAGTTTGAGGTTTGAATAAGGAACAAAACCGACAGCAAGGTACGTCATGGTCTGGGCCTAAGCAAGGAATGCAGTACAAACGAAAATCTTTGAGGTATTTGCTTTCCACAAGAAATACAATTGTTAACTTTTACTGACATCGGTTTAGAGCAATAAAAAGGTTCCCCAATGGGGTACTTAGCTTAGTTGAAGACTTCTGTTCTGAAACTCGAAAACGAAAATTTCAGGAGTCGGCCGACCGGCACTTGCGAACTGCTTCTGCTTCAGGGAACCACATGGCAAGAAAGACTGATGTAATGGTGTCGGCTGCATGCTTTATACCCCTGACGTCATGGAAGATGAAACAGCGTCCGACGCAGGACCCAAGACTTGATAATCAGGTTGACTGAGGGCTACTGCAAGCAGATAACCCAAATGTGATGGCTGCAACAGTGAAACACCAAGATCATCAGAGCCAGCTTTTGGCTAGGAAGTCTTTCAGAATGGTTTTGAAGGATGAGAGGGAGGCTACTGACCTGACTGACAGAGAAAAGGAGTTCCAGGCCTTAGCAACATGGCATGAGTAGAGAAAATGCCCAACAGATTTTATAGGTTTGTTGACAGAGTAGTTTAGGAGAAATGGCAGTGGAGTTTTTTAACCAAATTGTTTAATGAAATCTTGGAAAGACAGAGGATGCCTGAGGAGTGGAGAAAGTGTTTTGGTACGTATTTTTAAAAATAAGGCTGAGGTGCAGAGCTGTAGTAACTACAGAGGGACAAAACTGATCAGTCACAGCTTGAAGTTATGGGAAAGAGTGGTAGAAGCCAGGTTAAGAAGGGAGTTGATGATTAGTGATCAGCAGTACGGTTTCATGCCGGGAAAGAGCACTACAGATGCGATGTTTGCTCTGTGAGTGTAGATGGAGAAATACAGAGAAGGTCAGAAGGAGTTGCATTGCGTCTTTGTGGACTTGGAGAAAGCACATGATGGGGTGTCTAGAGAAGAGTTGTGGTTTTGTATGAGGAAGTCAGGAGTGACAGAGAAGTATGTAAGAGTGGTACAATATATGTACGAGGGTAATGTGACAGCGGTGGTCTGCAGTGGGAGTGACAGATGCGTTTAAGGTGGCGGTGGAATTGCATCAAGGATCAGCTCTGAGCCCTTTCTTATTTGCAATGGTGATGGACAGGTCGACAGACGAAACCAGACAGGAGGGCCCATGGACTATGATGTTTGCAGATAACATTGTGATCTGCAGTGAGAGTAGGGACCAGGTTGAGGAGACCCTGGAGAGGTGGAGATATACTCCAGAGAGGAGAGGAATGAAGGACAGCAGGACTAAGAGAATATGTGTGCGTGAATAAGAGGGAGGATAGAGGAATGGTGAGAATGCAGGGAGTACAGATGGCGAAGGTGGATGAGTTTAAGTACTTGGGATCAACAGTTCAGAGTAATGGTAAGTGTGGAAGAGAGGTGAAGAAGAGAGTACAAGCAGGGTGGAATGGATGGAGAAGAGTGTCAGGAGTGATTTGTGACAGACGGGTACCAGTAAGAGTGAAACGGAAGGTCTACAAGAGGGTAGTGAGACCAGCTATGTTGTATAGGTTGGAGACTGTGGCATTGACAAAAAGGCAGGAGTCGGAGCTGGAAGTGGCAGAGTTAAAGATGTTAAGATTTGCAATGGGTGTGACAAGGATGGACAGGATTAGGAAATCAGTATATTAAAGGGTCAGCTCTGGTTGGACTGTTTGGAGACAAAGTCAGAGAGGCGAGATTGCATTGGTCTGAACATGTGCTGAGGAGGGATGCTGGGTATATTGGGAAAAGGATGCTAATGATGGAGCTGCCAGGTAAAAAGGAAAAGAGGAAGGCCTAAGATAAGATTTATGGATGTGGTGAGAGAACATGTAAGTGGTTGGTGTGACACAGCAATATGCAGAGGACAGGAAGAAATGGAAACAGATGATCCGCTGTGCCAACCACTAACGGGAACAGCTGAAAGAGAAGAAGCTGACAAAGGAGTTTTTGGTCATTGGATTGTAATAACAGACTAGGAACACAATTGTACAGAATGTTATTTAGTGCTGGACAAGATGGATTCTGGATAATTTTTTATAGGTGGTAAGAAAGCTGTGTATATGTTCTACTTGATGGGGTAGTTCTAAGCAATTTAGGCTTTTTAGTGCTATACAATGAAGAGTCCTGAAAGGGATAGTTGCATCAAATTTAGCAACTTTGACATCGCGTTGTTCAATTTTTGACTTTTGATGCCTGAAAGTAAGGATGGGAGCACCAAAAAGAAGTGTGGGAAGGCAAGTCTATGTATTAAGACACTAAACATTCCCAGGTAACTGTGGTCCATCCCTATATCAAAACTGCAATAATTCCCCTATTGACATCTACAATATGCCACTCAAAGCAGCAAACCACAGGCCTGATATCTGACAATGGGGCTGTTCACCCAGAGCTTTACACACACTATGTATAAAAATTCAGTATATACCATGAGGACTATGTTCTGCAACTGGGGAAGAGAAAACGAGACCTCAGCTAAATGTCATTCTCCCACAAGAAAACATACCCTCCACTAATATGCTTCCAAAGCAAACATCTAATCTGGATAAACCACCTAACTTGTAGTGTTTGCAAAGATCAGCTAGCCAATACACCAAATGTCCGAGTCTTCATTGTAAACACATACTTTTGAGGTAGCACCTGCTGCAGCACAGTGAGTTTTAGAAAAAGGAAGAGACAGCTATATTTTAAGCAGAAAAACTTAAATGTCAGCAATCTACGATTATTTATAAAACCTTAGACACCGTAGCCCTTTTATTAAAAAGAGGAAAAGAAAGGATGACTCTCTCTATTTTGCTTTATCCATATAGTAACTATTGTTCATTCACATTCATCCGACAAAAGAGGTATTCTGTTAAACTCATAACTGTGGAGAAGAAATGGAGATAAATAGCTAAATCTAATTCAGTTTCTACCAGGCATAAAAGGTTGAGTTAGTGTGCAGGCACTGCCTATGTGGCAAACCTTAACTATTTTCACAGAAGCCAACAACTCAGACATACTTCTGTCCGAACACCCAACTGAAAATATTCTCCATGATAAAAAGCTAATCGGCTTCCCCAACACAACTAAAGAACCCAGCATGGATTGATCTTTAATAAGAAATCTTTAAAGTATTGCTTAGATATGCTTTAGAATCTTTAAACCAAGCCAGAGATGTGAAGCCAACACCATGATGACATTTAGAAAACTGCAAAATTAACCTTACTAGATGAGTAAGACAGCAAAGACCCGGGCAAGGAACTTTCAGCAAAGAGAAGTGGAAAAGGAAAATGGAAACAGAATTCTAGATGTACACAAAGAAAAGAGAAATTCAGTTACTAATATTACTATTTGCAGTTTTTCCAGATTTTGGGCTACTAGGATTTCAAAAGCATCATGTTGCATTTCCACTTTACCAGCAAAGTCCCTTAACAAACATTGGAAAGCTACAGAACACCATCTATGACAGAAGAATGTCAGAGCACCTACCTGAACAAACTAGACTAGCTGCCCTTTCAAGCCATTTTAAGCCTAGACAACTTCCCTTTTTGTGCTCAAAATGAAGTATCCACTTTAAGTCACTTACCATTAATCTAAATATTCTACACCTGGCAACAAACTATCCAGTCAAACAGGGAGAAACAGATTCCTGGACTTTGTCAATACAAATGCCCGGGAATAACTAGCCTGGTCTGCAAGGCTATGAAGCGCATCATCATGGAACTCATTTAACAAAGACATTGGGAACCTCCAAACACTTGACCCAACCAGTTTGGCTTTAAGGGCAGATCATGCCTACTAAACCTGGATGACTTCTTCGAGACAGTCACCAAGGCCATAGATGAGGGGAAGGTAGTTCACACAGCCTACCTTGACCTCGCCAAGGCTTTTGACACCATTCCCCACTCGGGAATTATAGAAAAACTCACCAGCCTGAACATAAACCCCTACGTCACGAGATGGGTTGCCAACTGGCTTACAGACAGAACTCACATGGTAAAAATAGTGGGCTCCAGGTCAGACTCTAAACCAGTCACAAGTGGTGTCCCACAAGGCTCAGTCCTGGGACCCCTACTGTTTGGCAAATCCTTCTCAGGAGTACAGACAAACACAGAAGGACTATGGCTAACCAAGTTCACCGATGACTGCAAACTGGGAGCCATAACTGATGCTCCGGCTGACACTGACATTCTGCAAAAGGGCCTTACTGAGATGGACACCTGGTGTCAAAGTCATGATCTCAAGCTAAATGCCAAAAAATGCATAGTCATCCCGTTTGGGAAAAACAAAACACCCATGAATTACCACATAGGTGGCAGCCCCCTTAATACAGAAGCGGTAAAAAGAGATCTGGGGACCCAGGTAGACAGTAATATCTCCTTTGACAATCATATTGCCAAAGTAGTTAGGAAATCCTTCCATGTAGCCCATCTAATTACTAAAGGGTTCGCATCTAGAAATAAAGAGGTTATAGTGCCCCTCTACTAGTCACTCATCAGACCTATCTTAGAGTACAATGCCCCATTTGGGATGTACCTCAAGACACTTCCAACAGCTGGAAAGACCGCAAAAGTAACTCACCAAGAGGATTACTGGCCTCAAACATATGTCCTATGCAGCCCGACTGGAAAAGCTCCAGCTGTACTCAGTGGCATATCGCTTACTCAGAGGTGATCTCTGCCTGACTTACAAAGCCATGTCCAACTCAGAATTGATGGACATGCTCCACCTAAAGAAATCCAAGTCACTGCGAGCCACTCGCTCTAGTGAGCTAAACCTCACCACAACAATAAACAGAACATGCTGGAGGGATAGATTCCTGTCACAGAGACTCCCCATGCTTTGCAACAAAATTCCTAACTACATTAGGCAGAGCCCCTCACTAACACTCTTCAAGAGAAACCTTGACAAGTAGATGGGTAACAGAAAATACACCCCTAGGTTCACTTCATTGGCTCTTCTTGACAGAGGCTCAGTTAATCAATGGGGCGGTAAAAGCTGACACACTCTGGCTAGGCTTATAAATGCCTTCGGGCAGATAGCCTAGTACCTACCTATGAACCTAAGAGTATCCAACAAGGGAAAACTCCATCTCCCTTGCAATAAAGACACAACCAGATTCCCACCCAGACTTGGGTACTTTCAAAAACCCAAGACTAGCTTCCTTCATGTGATTTCCTGGCTAGACTGAAATCCACCCCCACCCCAACCCAAAACCTGGAAAAGTCTGTTTATGTGGAAAAATACACTGCCAACTTTTACTAAATGTACACAACTGCACAGAAGTAGCTGTACCTAAAAGTGTGGAGCAAACCCTAAATAAATAGAAACACAGAGATGGAATCACAGCATAACCAAGTTTTATAACGGAAGAAAAAAGTCAAAACTAAAAAGTGCAAATTCAAATAAAATAAGAATCTAATTATCCAATTAAACAAGCAACTTAGGAACATAAAATCTACCATGGCCAAATTTGAGAAAAAGAGACATCATGGCCAAGGATAACCACAAAGCCTTAAAACAGTGGGCTGAGTTGAACTATAAACAGCACCACCTAAATTTAAGATGTGAATATAGCAAGCCTACTAACAAAAATTCAACTCAACTTCACACCACCCAGTAATCTTAAAAAAATACAGGAAACCATCTAACCCCTAGCTAAAAGAGGCAAGCTCCAAAGGCAAAATACAGCTTCTGACAATATCCTAGGAATCATCCTAAATAGCAAGAAACAAGGCATTTCTATGATCTTAACACTTTTCAACCTCAGCCTCCAAACTGGTTTCATACCAAGTGAATGGAGGACAGCAATAGCCATAAACCTTCCATAAGGACAAGCCCCATCACTGAGCCAGGCAATAATGTGAGCAAGGCACAAAATCTTAAATACATGGATTCACTATAAACTGAATATAAAGCATCTTTCAGATCTAAAGTTAATTAGACTGCAGAAGGTTATTAGAGGTAGCAGAATTAGAAGGAACATTGTGCCTTCTGGAATCTTCACAAAAAGATTCAGACAGGAGAGGTCCAGAGCCGGTCTCTAAGTTGCATCTTTCTTAGGCTCCAGAAAAACAACTGGAGTAAAATAAACTTTGACCATCAGACCTAAGGGTACATGTATCCCATCACCCCTTGAGCCAAAATTTGCTCTAAAATAGGAGGGTGTCTGGTTTTCAGAATGACGGGGACTCCCAGAAAAGGGGAAAAGTACTCCTATTGCAATCTGTACCCACCAACTCAGTTAGACAACTGTCAGAAACCACTTACCTATGGTAATGTGATCCCCACAGGAGAAGAGGGAAGTCTATATAGTTAGTGAGAGATAGGACTGCAGGTGTGGAAAATTTGGGGGGGGGGGTGGGGGGGTGAAGAGATACAGACCTCTTGGAGTACCCTTTGTTCTGGGAGACTTTCATTTGCTTAAACTCGAAGACATTGCTTTCTGAAATTTTGCTTCTTAAAACTGAGTATATTTTTTTATTCATTCTGGAAAATGATTCTGAAAAGGAAGGAAAGTTTTTATTTTACTGAACCTTGATAAGGAGGGATACAAAAATCTGAGTAACCCCTTAAATCAATTTTCCTCTCAAGACTAACTGCAAAAGCATAGGGCCAAAATAGTATCTCTGTCCAGGGGAGAATATAAATTGCACATTAACTTCTGGTAAGCTTTGAAAATGTAACTAAGCAAATTCTCTCAAAACAAAACCAGCAACTGCTACTCTTGATATAGCAACAGCAGAGCCATAAGAATACTTTAAAGCATGTCTGATTTCCTGAGACGCAGACACAATTACGAAACTCAAAATTGTTTTAAACCTCTGAAGAAAAACAGTTGGTTTTCCAATGTTCATAAAAGAACCCAGTACTTTTTTTAAACGTGAGCCTGGCAGCTCAAAATTCAAAGAATTCAAAGAGCAAAGTACCTGCTGCACTTTTTGTTCAGGGGGGATTACAAATAGATCTCAAAGCATGGATGGCTCCTTGATGGAATATCTTTTCCTCCAAAGGATTAGATAATAATAGGTTTGACATACATTTTGATGGGCTTCAGAAAGGGAACAAGGTGAATTTTTTTGATTGGACATTAGAGGGTATAGTAGGTAGTAAAATCAAGACTACGATTTACCGAAAACATGGACAACATAATTATATTTTCCATGGCTCTAGTCATGCCCCACATACCATAGCCTCCATACCCTATGGTGAATTAAGGATTGAACGTTTGTGTAGTGATGTTCAAGACAGAAGAAATTATTAAAACCATGAAAGTATTCAGGGAAAGGGGACATGGAGATGAAAATGTAAAAAAAAAGGTATCTTAGAATACACAATAAAAATCAGAGTACTGATAAATGTACTAGGAGTTATGAATATAATAGGAAGGTGGTAGGGGATGACAAATTATTTATATTTTGTTTCAAAATATACCATCTACTTTAGAAAGTATTAATTATTGCACCTTTGTCAAAAGGGAGGTAGATTTTCTTAAAACTGTCAAATTACAATTTTTATATAATACAGGAAGTAGTCTGAAAGACATATTGGTTCATGGGGGATCAGGAGACTGTGCTGAAAGAGAGCAAGTAGTAGCTTACAAGGGATCTGTACCCTGTGGCACTTGTTCTATTAGTCAATATATGGTAAATAATTTTGAAAGCATAAATGGAAGAAAATTTGATACCAGAGGGACTTGGTTGCCATAGCAAGAAAATTATTTATGGACTTTGGTTTCCTTATGGACTGTATTATATTGGAGAAAGTAAAAGGAGCTTTGCTACAAGAATTAAAAAGAGCATATAAGGGACTTAAGGAAGAATAAACATTTTAGCCCCATGGCAGAACATTTTAATGTATGCAATGGTAATAAACCTGATGGGTTACAAGTCACAACATTAGAACAGATGTATGACGATTTTTATACAGCAGATACTATTAAGAATATTTTGAGAAAAGAAGCTACTTTTATTCTGAAATATGGCACATTATATCCCAGGTGACTTGATAGAGTTCTCTAGGAAATACTGTTTATAGAACATCTTTAAGGGCAGCTATTTTTTAATCGATTTTTAAGCAGATAATTGTTTAATTGATTCATTGCGTGTATAAAAGGTGGAGTCCTGAAAGAGATGTTATACTCTAAATGCTTTTTGGTAAGCTGAGGAGCTAGAGGAATTCTGTGTTTTAAAAGGTTTTCAACTGCATTTTCATGGCACTTTTTAATTGCTGGTTTGGATCTGCTGTGGTTTCAAAGGAAATTCAAAATTGTTTTAAACCTCTGAAGAAAAGCAAATATTTTCAATGTTCTGAAAAGAAACCAGCACTTTTTTTTAAAAAAACAGCCTGACTTGCTCTTGTAATTGTTTGAATTTTGAGCTAAGTACCTGCTGCACTTTTTGTTTGGGGGGGATCCAAATAGATCTCACAGCATGGATGGCCCCTTGATGGAATATCTTTTCATAGGTTCATAGGTTAGTACTAGGCTATCAGCCCTAGGGCCTATACAAGCCTAGCCATAACAATTCCCTGAATATTTCTTCCCACATTATTTACTTTCCTGGACCCCTGTCTAGCAGGGCGACTGACGTGATCCCTGGGGTGAATTTCCTTTCTCCCATCCAATCGTCAAGGTTCCTCTTGAAGAGGTCCAAAGAGGCACTCTGCTTGACATGTATGGGCAATCTATTCCAGAGTCTGGGGAGTCTCTGGGTCAGGAACCTATCCCTCCAACATGTTTTGTTTATTGTGATGACAAGGTTTAGATCCCTGGAGCGTGTAGCTCTGAGGGATTGGGATTTCTTTAAGTGTAGCATGTCCAACAGCTCTGGGTTTGACATGGCCTTGTATGTTAAGCAGAGGTTGCCTCTGAGTAGACGATATGCGACATAGTATAGCTGGAGTTTAAGGCGGTCAGCATAGGGCATCTGCTTTAGGCCTGTGATTCTTTTAGTGAGGTATTCCTGAGGCCTTTCCAGTTGTTGCAGATGTCTTGAGAGGTACATACCAAATGGGGCATTGTATTCTATAATGGGTCTAATGAGGGATGAGTACAGTGGGACAATGACCTCCTTTTTTCTGGATGAAAAGCCCTTCGTGATGAGGTGTGCCACATAGAAGGATTTCCTGACTGTTGTGGCGATGTGGTTATCGAAGGTGAGACCACTGTCCACCTGTGTCCCTAAGTCTCCTATCACACTTTCTGTGTTTAGTGTACTGCCACCTATATGGTAATTCATGGATACATGTTTTTTCCCAAAGGGGATAACAATACATTTCTTGGCATTGAGCTTGAGCCCATGGCTCTGGCACCAAGCATCTGTTTCTGTAAGGCCCTTTTGTAGAGTATCCACATCATTTGGGTATTCAATAATGGCTCCCAGTTTGCAGTCATCTGCAAACTTTGTTAGCCAGAGTCCCTTAGTGTTGACCTGTTCTTCAGAGAAGTAGATGCCAAACAAGAGCGGCCCCAGGACTGAACCCTGAGGTACTCCACTTGTCACTTGTCTGGAGCTGGATTTGGAGTCGGCTACTTTTACAGTGTGGGTTCTATCAGTAAGCCATTTAGCAACCCATTGGGTGACATAGGGATTAATGTCCAACTTAGTAAGTTTATCTATGATTCCAGAGTGGGGGAATCCTCCATCAAAGGGTTGAGAGACCACTTGTGAAGCATTACAATGCACTGCTCAATTTGTCCACAATCACATTGGAGCTTCTCGGAATGTGTGCTGCAAAAAAGGGGGTGGATGAAATTGGCAAATGTCATACTCTGAGTGCTTCTCGACAAAGTGGATAAGATCTGGTTCCCCCTTCCTTGTTGATGTAACAAACCACTGATATGTTGCCTGGAACAAAATACAAGAACCAAACTGATGAACTTCAAAAATCAGATGAAATGGTAAAACCACACAAACTGTTAGTGCTTTTGTACAAGTTTTACGTACTTCTTCAGACATTTCCCAGAATCCACGGACTTAGAAAGGCATCTTAATTAAAACAATTATGTACATCAAATCACATTAACAAATAAATAAAATGATTAAATACTTAAAGAACCATTCCAAAATGCACTGTGGATCATGTGGGTAAAAATAGCAGGGGCGGCTCATGGGAGTTTAAACTAGAAGAACAGGAGCTAATGTGGCAACTCCAGACCAATGCACACACTTATCCTGGACTTAACGAGACGTGTTCTATTAAATGTCTCAAAGTTAAAATCATTGGATAGGTGATTTTGTTTTAATGTTTTTGGTAGTGTGTATATATATATATATATATATACATATATATATATATATATATATATATATATATATATATATACATATATATATATACACACATACATACATATACATAAACTTAATATTTTTTAAAAATGCATTATGTTTATATCATGTATTTAACATATTAGCTTATTGCATAACCAATCTTATCAAATAACAGCACACGCTGGTATGAATGCTAAATGTTTTTTTAGCAGTGTGTTTTGGAATGGTTCTTTAAGTATTTAATCTATTTATTTAATGTAATTTGATGTACATAATTGTTTTAATTAAGATGCCTTTATAAGTCAGTGGATTCTGGGAAATAATGTCTGAAGTAGCACATAGAACTTGTTGTATGAAAGCGATAACATTAAATAGTTTGTGTGGTTTTACCATTTCGTCTGATTTTTAAAGTTCACTGATATGTTGCCTGATTGGATTGAAATCGTTACTGATGGGAGGACTTCTTGGAATGCTTGCAGCGCTAAGAGCACTACCCTCATCTCTAGAACATTTATATGCAAATTGGCCTCCAACTGGAACAAAGTTGCCTTGGACCATCTTTGCTAGATAATCCCACCCACACAACCTATCCAGGAAGCATCCATAGTCACTACATCTTGGGATGGAGGAAGAACGAATGGACGGCCCTGTTAGAATCTCATTGGAATGAAGTCACCAACTCAGGTTCTTCTTGCATAAATTGATTAGAACTTAATGAGACAGAGGATGATCAGCAGCGACCATTGTGACTCGAAGTCACTGTAGAATTCACATGTGAAACCTGGCAAGAGGAACCAAAGTGATGGAAGCCGCCATAGAACCAGAGCCTGCAATAACAGTCATGCAGTCACTGTTCTGTTGTGAATAATCTGGTTGACTTGGTGTTTTATTCTCTGAAGCTTTTCTTGGGGGACAGAAGCAATGCAGGTGTCTCTAATACTGCTCCAATGAACACTAATATTGAGATGGTTCTAAATGAGATTTTCGTAGTTTACTGCAATTCCCAGTAATGAGAACATTGGAAGGGCATTAGTCCCCTTGCCTGTAGTAGTAGATGGCTGGTGGTTGCAATAATGAGCCAGTCATCTAGCTACAGAAATGCAGGGAATCCTTGCAGTCTGAAGTGGGCTGCTACCGCTGCCATGCATTTGGTGAACACCCTGGTGGCTGTGGTGAGACCAAAGGGAAGGGCTCTGAACTGGTAATGACTGGCTCCCAGCTGAAAGCACAGAAATCTTCTGGAGCATTTGTTTATTTTTGTGTGATAATATGAATCCTGAAGATCTACTGAGCAGATCCAATCTTATTTTCCTAATAATGGAAGTATAGACTGAACAGTGCCCATCCGGAATTTCGTAAGTCAAATCAATTTGTTCAACACAGACAGATCCAAAATTGGTCTACAGTCCTGTTTCTTTTGGCAGTAAAAAGAATCTTGAGTAAATCATGATCCTATCTGGTCTGGTGGGACTGTTCGGATGTCTCTTGTCAAGAAGTTTTTGTATTTCTAAAACTGCTGCATCTCTGTGACTTGAGTGGAACTGTTAAGTCCATACTGTTCTACATACGTAACTTTTTTCTAGTTATATTTAATGATTCCTAATGCGTATTAATGTAAACCCTATGAAGTGTTAAATTCTATGTTTTGCCTCATATCTGTAAGATTTGTTAAATTAATGTTAAAAATTGTCAACTTTGCAATGCTTGTGGAGCTTTTCTCCTTGGGCCTCCACTGAAAATAGGTTTCTGACCCAGTGAACTTTCCCGGTCAACAAATGTTAATATATAAATAAAATCTGGAATCCTTTTTAGATGATTGGGATGATTTGAAAAGGGAATGTTGTAACCTCTGCATATAACCCTCTGCACCCAATTGTCAGAGGTTATTTGATGCCAGGGAGCTGCAGGGGATAAGCGTCCCCCCCGACTGCCTCCAAAGAACAGCAATCGGGCCTCCATTCAGGAGCGATGGTAGGAGTTACTATGGAAAGTATCTCTGAACACTGATTATGCTGGTCACCTCTGCCTCTAGCAGGTCTTCCATTGCAACTCCTCCCCTCTGCCCGGGGAAGAGTCGCTGCCATGCAAGTCCTGGAAAGGCCCTTTGGACTTTTTGAACCACAACTTCTCACTCTTCCAATACCTGGAATAGGGCCACTGAGGAGTGGAAAAACATATGCCCATGGCAGATGGGGTCTTTCTATCCTTCTCGCATCTAGCAAAGGTGTCTAACTTTAGGCCAAAAATAGAGATGTTCTGTCAAAAGGAGTATTGATGAAAAATTAAAGAAGACTGAAAAGGCTCCGCAAATTCACACAAGCGCATCCCGGCATGTCTCCTTATGGCTAACGTCTAGTGCCACAAGCCTCACAGGTGAATTACAAATTGACACAAGGGTTGCCAGCTGGAAAGATGCCTTGTCCTGCACTCCCTCAGCTACAGCTCCTGTCAGAATATCTGAAATTTCCTTTACCAGGTGTTGCTGGCACCTTGTGAAGTGTGCCATATAGTTCAATGACCTGAACGCAAAAGTCAATGAAGCATATATGTGCTTCCCAAATCTATCCATGTTTTAGAGTCCATGTTAGGAGGATGGATAGTGGGACTCTCATCTGAGTTCCTTCTTGGTGACTGCTGCAACCACCATGGCATCTACTGGAATACCTTTAGACCAATGTTGCTGATCCTCCAGGGATGACAAAATTCAGTCTGGTCTCTTAGGGATTGGTTAGATGGAATCCGGAATCTTCCAAGCCCACTGAGCAATCAATTTAATTAGATCAGCAGCAGGTGGAGATACCCAAGTAGTAGAGGGATAAGGCACAGAAAGCCTGGAGGTATACCAACTCCTCAGACGAAGGCTGATGAGATATCTCACCACCCCATTGCTTTTGGAGCTCTAAAAAGCCTCCAAATGAAATGTCTTCTGGGGGGTGACCTTGGGGAACCTTCCCCTTTACAAAAATTGCCATCTTCTGTATATGACTCAGGGGAGTACAAGTGCTTCCACTTGCACTTCCTCCTCATGGGTATTTCTTCGGTGGGATGTGCTAGAGAGGTATCTGAAAAGAACAATTACTGTTGTATTACCCTGAGGCTTCTGTGCCCTCTGTACCAGGGATGAGTCTGATGGTAGAATGGTAGCTCTGGACGAGGGAAGGACTAAGTTGTTGGCCTAAAGATGGGATGGACTGTGAGGCCACAATGGACAAGGTCCATAGCCTGGAAGGCAGGCCACCCCTTACAGGAATAAGAGCCTGGAACAGAGATAGACTCCCTCGGAACCATGGTCATACCCCGCACCATGGAAGCCGCCTCGAAGCTAGGGCAGAGCTTGTGTGTGCCGAAGTCCCGAGAAACATGAAATGTTCTGAAAAAAGTCGAGTGGAGCCATGCTTCCCAGAACCAGAAACGAACCTTCGGCCCCTGGTGGTCTCTGGTTCCAACAGAACTGAACAGCTCAAGGCTGTGATCAGTGTTGTAGAGGCAAGTCTGACTGGCACCAAAGCAGTGAAAACCGGGGCTGCTTGTGCTGGCAGCTCTGAAGTCTCAACTGAGTAAAGTTCCAGAACAAGGGAGGCTTGGAACCAAAGTAGTGGAAAATTCCTTTGTCGCCAGTAGCTGATCCACCAGCCTCAGAACATCAGACTCCACGACGCTCTTCGTGGAAAGACTGGAGACAGACTGGTCCAAAAAGGGACTCTGGTTGGGGGTGGTCTGTCTGCAAATGGATCAGTAGGAGGAGAGTGAGCATCTTGTCATTGAAGGATTCTTAAAGGAATACTCCTTTGGGTTTGACATCTGAGGAACAGATGACTGAGTGGAAGTCAGGTCAGAATACTTAGTCTGTGCCGAAAATGCCGGTGCTGAAGACAGCACCAATGGTACCGAAGCTCTAGCCGTTTTCCTGTTCAGTTCCGCTGAAACAGTGGGAGTCGGGAAGTTTTGACCTTTTTAGAGGTTGGTTCCGAAGGACTGGAAGAACCCAAATGATGACTCCTCTTGGAGGATAATGAGGAGGAGGAAGAATGGGACCTGGCTACAGATATAGCCACGTCGAAATCAGAATTCAAAAGACCTTCCAATATTAATTTTTCTTTCTACAAGGGCCCAGGGGCTAAAGCCAGGACATATGGCACAGTCTTCCAGAAGATGCACCAGGCCCAAGCAGTGCACGCACAGAGTACGTCCATCTGAATTAGGAAATTTACGATTGCACGTCTGGTATCTCAAAGCCAGAAGTGCCTTTAGTTTTCTCAGCCATTACAGGAGACCAAGCCAAAAATGAAGATATATATTTTTATTATTATAAGACAACAATGGTATTCAATAAATTACCTAAAAAGGTAAAAGAAATAGAATTACCAACAATGGTATGAAAAAATACCTGAAAGGGTAAGAGGATTACCAATGATAACAGAGAATAACCCAAGTGTGTTCGGAAAGAGAAGCTGGGTAGTTAAGATATAAAAAAATAAGTTGAAAAAGGTAGAGATTTAAAGACTTCAGGCAGGTATAACAGCAGTACAAATATCTTCAATAAGAGAAACAAAAAATGCATTTCGTAGCATAAAAATAAAACAGTCACAAAAAAGTCCTCAGAAAAATGACACAGTGGAAGGCTTTCCCCAGAATAGGACTCATAATGCTGCCTTACCCTGAAAGGATTGCTAGCCAACTATCAGTTCAACACAGGCAGAGCACTTCAACTGCAAGAATGCTTTGAACTTGTAGTGTCCAAACCACAGTTTTGGATAGCTCTACTCAAGCCAGTGGCAGTATGGGTATGTGGAAGCTGGTCGGTGGTCAAAACCTATGCAAGGATGCAATCTAAATAGCTTAGTCTACCACAACAGTAATCTAAATGTTGAAAATAAAAAGTGCACCTGTCTCAGGAAAGACACTAGTATTACTCAACAGGCAAAGTATAAAAGAGTTTAAGATTAACTAGCTGAAAAAGCATCTAATTTAATCTCCGCAAGGACAAGATGTCTCTAAACTGTATCCTAAAATAAACATTAAGTAGGATTCAAGCTCACTAATTACAACAGAGGGTAAACTACTTACCTTTTCAAATTCTGAATCAATTTGTGACAACAATGCAGGTTTCTCTTCTTCAAAAAACATTCTCAAAGGGGCACCCATGTAGAGATACATCATGCCTAACAGGGTAATAGCAGAAGTACGCACAGCCTGCAAATTAATACAGGTAAAACATTAAGCAAGCAATCAAAACAAAATAAAATGAATTCATGCCATCAACATATCTACTTACTGGATTAGATGCTGCCAAGGCAGTCTTCACATGACTAATAAAAGCCTTCACATTTAACCTGCAAGGGAAAAATGGTAGAAGACCAAATTACACATGCACAGTAGTCTACACTAGTAAAATTATACTGAAACACACTAACTTCTACAAAAGAACCAGTCATTTTTTTTTTTTTTTTTTTTTTTTACAACAGGTACAGGCTGCTAATTTGTTCAGTTTGTGGGAACTTTAGAACAAAGGCAATCAAAGATCAACTCTGAGAACAGGTTCCACTCATATCTGTGTAATCAAACTGGGTTCACAACCCCATGCCATTCTTGGTTTGTGATCATCAAATCAGGAAAGTAACTAACAGCGTACCTTGACCCTGTACTTTTAAGAGGTTCACCGCAACCACCATGGCTTCCTCTGAACTATGTCACTTCTGCAAGATACATTTCACCAGCAGTTAAGTACCATCTGTATTTTCTCTTCAACAGTTGTCAAGCTCAAGATAGAAATCCTCATTTCTTCAGTTCTTTCCACACAAATTAGCATGCAAGAAATGACTGAAAATGAAAGTATATTATACGTCTGTACTTGCTGCCTGTTTTTGTCCTTTCTCAACTGATGGGTCTCAAAATCTGACCTCCAAATCATACTCGGCAACTCGACAGACTTTAGGTTCAGTAGATCAACCTCTTCAGCTTACTCATAATGCCCTACTTCTAAGTTACCTCAGATCGAGTTTGCCCTCTATTTAGCTGCACACAACACACAAATGCAAAACAGTCAAAAATAACCCTCAAAGCAAAAAAAAAAAAAACAATAGAAAGGTGTGAAACAGGACAACAATGTAGAGGACTCTAGAACCAACACAGTGAAGAAATAATATCTATATACTCACCATAACTTGCTAACTGTGTTACCCTTAGTCACCACTCGCCACATATGGGTCTAGGATCAGACATCGGATCTGAAAGAGCACACTAGACAACAGCTTAGATCAAGCTCCTCCCCTCTCATAATGCACTGCTGCCCTCTAACCCCCCCAGATCAAGTTTGTCCTGGAGACAGAAGACAGACAGAAAGGACCTGCCCGCAGACAAGGTCCACCCAACTCCTGGCAATCCTTCAGGAAAGGGAGGAGGAGGGTGGGACCGTAATGACTGGTGACTGTGAATAACACAAACATCAAGTTACGGTGAGTACAAAACTACTAATCTGAAGATATCCTCATCACCAATCATCACGTATGGATCAGAGTCCTCAGCTACCTGACATTTTTGGGTGGCCTCATGGAAGGACATGCCGAAGAACAGTATAGCCAAAGGAAGCCCTTCCTCTTGAAACTAGGTCAAGTTTGTAATGAGAGATGAAGGTATGTGGTGAAGACCAAGTCGCCGCTGCACAAATGTCGTCCAAGGACTGAAGAACTACAAAGGCAGCTGATGTAGCCACTGATCTGGTAGAGCAAGCCCTAACTGGTCCAGGCATTGGAGAACGAGAGGAATATATGAAAGAAATGCACTGAGAAATCCACTGGAAAACAGTAGCTTTCAAAACAGCTTGGCCCCTTCTGTTACTTGAAAATGTTATAAACAGCTGGTCAGAGAGGCGTTGGTCAGAGAGGCGAAAGGCTTTATGCAAATAAAAACAAAGCTGTCAATGAACATCTAAAATGTTTAAAATATATTCCCCCTTGCTGGTGTAATTGGGAAAATACATGGAGTTTGACAGCTCGATTAAGGTTTGCTTCAGTGGTGACTTTTGGCATAAAGGAAGGGTTGGGTCTCAAGGCCACTCTAACTTTATGAAATATCAAATAAGGAGGCCTGACAGTAAGCCTGTAATTCTGAAACTCACTTTGCTGAGGTTACTGCCACCACAAAAAGTCCTCCAAGAAAGAAATCTGGTACCACATGATGCAGCAGGCTCAAAAGGAGGTCTAGTTAGAGACTGCAGCACCAGAGCAAGATCCCATGGTGGAGAAGGATATTTGACTGGAGGACGCAGCAAAAAGATCTTTCAAAAAGGCTTTGCACAGATAGCAAAATGTAGGTTCATTATTAAGATGAAAATTAGAAATTGCTGCTAATTGGACTTTGATGGCAGAGAAAACTGGCACCCTCCTGAAAAAGGAAGTGAGGAAGAAAAGAAAGTCAAACAGGGGCTGAAAAAGGGTCTAGATTCTGGCCTTAAGCCCCATTCCTTCCACCTGCTTCTATAAACTCTCTTGGTAGACTTTTTGAGAAGCAAGGATAATGTCCTTTATAGGGGATGCAAGCCTGGACTTAACTACTGGAATTGGAGAAACCAAGCTGTCAGACTGAGGGTCTGCAAATTTGGAAGCAGACGGAGCAACAGATGGGAAATTAAATCTGGTGTTGGATCAAGCACACAAGCACACATGAGATGAGACCATAGAAGAGGAAACCACACCTGCCGAGGCCAAAAGGGGGAAATGAGGATAAACTGGGTGCTGAGGTATACTGCTTTCTGAAGTACTCTTGGAATTAAGGATAATGGCAGGAAGACAAAGGAGACCCGGAGGCCAATCATGAGTCAGAGCATCCCTGGTGGATTCCCTCTCTGGGTGGGGATCAAGGCAAAGTAATTGCTGCATTTGTTGTTGGGGGGGCGGGGGGGGGCAAACAGATGGCAGTTCGGTTGACCCCACTGACGGAAGATCTGCTTCACCACTAACAGATTTCAAGGATCACTCGTGAGGGGTCAGAACAGCCCTGCTCAGTCTGCCAGCACGCTGGACACTCCGGGAATGTGCACTGCAATGAGAAAGCACCCACAGGAGACTGCCCACTCAAAAAACCTCATGGCCTTGTGACAAAGCAAATAAAAATGTGTGCCCCCTTGCTTATGTACCACACAACAGCTATGTTGTGTGTGTACACAGCTATTGTCAAAGTGAAGGAAGTCCTAAAAAATCTTGCAAAGAAAGAAGGACCGCTCTCATTTGTAGAAGATGTATGCGTAGTTTGGTCTCTGATTGGGACCACATCCCTTGGATAGTCTTCACCTGAACACCCCCCCCCCAGGAGAGAAGCCTCTGTGGTCACCATGGCCGCTGGAATGGGGGGAGAAAAAGACCTGCTCGCTAGAAGTCTCGAGTGTGCACCCACCATGACAGATGTCTTCGGGATATTGCAGTGAGCCGTATAGGGAGTGACAGAGGGGGAAGCCTGCAATCTCTGAGATGGTGTCCAATTGAGTGCCTATGAATTCCAGTTGTTGAGATAGGGTCAAGGAAAATTTGGCAATCTTCACCGTTATCTCTAACTGATTGAAGAGACAGAAAAGAAAGCATGTGTTCTCTACCAGTTGATGCTGTGTGGGAGCTGTGAGGAGCCAATCGTCAAGATAGGGAAACACCTGAAAATCTCTGCAGCCTGAAAAGGGCTGCCACCACTGCCATACATTTGAACAAACGGGGGGGGGGGGGGGTGGCTGTGGTGAGCCCAAAGGGCAGGTCTTTGAACAGGAAGTCATTGGGCCCTAGACGAAAGTGGAGAAATCTCCTGGAATGCCTATTGTGATACAATAGTACGCATCCTAGAGATCCACAGAGCACATCCAGTCATTCTTGTGCAGAAGAGGCACAATGGACTTAACAGTGAACATCTGAAATTTCGACTTCTTGACGGATAGGTTTAATGGACTGAGATCCAGAATGGGACCCATTTCATGGGTACCAAAAAGAAGCAGAAGTTCCAGATCCTCTCTGTGCTGTGGGGACCTTTTGGATGTGGCTGGTGACCTCTAGACAGGCTAACTGACAGGGTGCACGTCTGGGACAGTTCTGCTTCTTGATGGGGGGGGGGGTCTGAAAAGGGAATAACGTAGCTCCTGGTTATGATTCTTAGCACCCACTGATCGTTTTTAATGTATGCCCAGGCTAAAGGGTGCAAAGCTAACCGACCCCCGACTGCTTCCAGGGAGGGACGGTCAGGTAACACCTCAGAGGAGCTGGAAGGGTTTTCTCAAAGAAGGGCTCGCTGGAACCCTAGTTTTGTGGGCCTCCTCTGCCCCTCTGACCATTGAAACCTCTCCCCCATCCCCTGGAAGAGGAATCTTCTTGAGCTTCCTGAAAGGAAGACTGCGACTTGTGGAACCACATTCTCCTGTTCCCCTTTTAGGTATTGGAGAAGGGCCTTGCGGGGGGGGGGGGGGGGGTAAGAAAACTTGATCCCTACAGCCGACAGTGTCTTTCCTTCCTTCTTGCTCACTCTGGGTGAAAGTTTTCTTAAAGCTTGGTCCAAGGAGAGTGGACCTATCGAAGAGGGCATTGGTGAACGACGCTTTAAAGGCCTCTGTAAACCCGCATAAATGCAGCCAGGCATGACGGCTGACGGCAATGCCTGCACCTGCCACCCGTGAGACACCCACTGCAACACTGGATAATAACCTCATGGATGAATTAGCTATTGACGAAAGAGTGGCCAGCCGGGGAGAGACCGACTTAAAAGTCCTCCACAGGTATGGCCTCAATGGAAGTAATGAGAAGAGTAAAATGAGCCATGTAATTCAGAGATCAGAACATGAAAGAAGCCAATGCGAATACCTGTTTTCCAATTCTGTCCAACGCTCTCGATTCACAGCTGGAGTACAGACAGATGAAGTCTGGTCCACCAGCTCCTTCTCTTGGTGGTGACAGCTACCAGTGTCACATCAACAGGAAATGCCTTAGACCAAAAGGCCTTGTCCGATGGTAGGCTTAAAAATTAATCTGCACTTTGGATTACTGGGCTCCACTTTATCGGGTTCTTTCCAGGCCTTGCAAGCAATCAGGTTGATTAATGGATCAGCGGGGGGGCATCCTAGAGTTAGATGGGCCCATACCGAAAGCCTCCAGGAACACGGCTTCCTAAGACGACAGGGGGCTGGGGCAGACCAAATGCCCTTGGCTTTAAGAATTTCCAGTATGTCTCCAAAGAAGATGTCATTGGATGGTGACCTTGGGGACCTGTCCCCCACTGATACAACAACAGAGGAAGGAGCAGACTCTGCCAGAAAGTCCAACTCTCCAGACAGTGCCAGTCTGGAGCTATCAAGTGCCAAAGCACTGAAGGGCAGAGAACGGTCCGAAAGGCCTGGACCAGAACCAGCTGCAACAGACTCCAGGGTGACAACCCAGACAAGTGGCCCAGCCTGTCCCGGGGGGAAGGAGAGCAGAGCTGGCCATAGACTCTGACAGGGCAGGGATAAGAGGTCCCAGTAGCCCCCATCGCCAACCTGGAGGGAGCCAGCACCACTAAGTCCAAGCCCTGGGAGGTCAGATGAAGAGAAAGAAGCCAGGGAGTGAGTGAGGGTTCCCAAATCCTGTGGACAAGGGGAAGCCATTTCAGCCCACAAGGACAGCATCATCCTTGTCCATATCAGAGGGAAAGATGCTACTGGAGCATCAGGAAGAAGCAGAGGACATAGCCAGAGACCCCATGTCGGGACCCCGAGGGTCTTCGCTGGTCCGGGGAACAGGTTCTATGCAGAGGAGAACAGGTTCTATGCAGAGGAGAAAGTAAATCATCTCCTCCCGCAAGATCCAAAGGAAGATAATCAGAATGGGATCCAACATGGGTCTCGGATCCGACTGTAATGGATCAGAGGGAACAAGAGGCAAGAAAAGGGGTTCCTAACCTACTAAACTATTCAACAGAATAGGGCGCCACAAGGAAACCAAAACCATCGATGACGCAGAATGAGAAACTACCAAAAGGAGGGGAAAGGCAAGAAAAAAGTTTCCCCAATGGGGTACTTAGCTTTCAAGAAGACTTTGGCTGAAAAATATTCGTAATCTCAGGAGCTGGCTGACCGGCACTTGTGAACTGCTTCTGCTTCGGGCACCGCGCGGCAAGAAAGATTGAAGAAAATGGCGTTGGCTGGTTCTTTTATACCCCTGCCGCACTGACGTCAGGGAAGAAGCGACGACATCCGACGCCGGACCTAGAATTTTGGAATTCGGCCGACCGAGGACCCGCCTGACGGCAGGATAACCCATCAGTTATGACTGCAGCTGTATGCACGATGAACATCAAGAAAACCCAAATTAGAAGAGTTACTTACAGAAACTACTAGGCGCTGAGCTATATGCGTCTGATCGACTAAAGCGGCAAACGATATCTGAGGTGTTAAAAGGCAGCAGTGCATTATGGGGTGGAGCCTGAGCTAAGCTGCTGTCTAATGTGCTGGCTCGAATCCAGTGTCGGATACTAGAACCGTAATGTGAGGAATGGTGACAAGGATAGCCTCAGATCAAAGGAATATTCCTCAGGACATATCAGGACACAGCCAAAAGGAAGGGGATTGGTGGGTGGGAAACTGAGGAAGGCCAAAAACAACACAAATGAAGAGTTATGGGGAGTATTAACTAATTTCTAATGCTGTCTTTTGTCCGTTCAATAAGGGTCGCCAGCTACAGTAACTTTGGGTGGTCCTCAGATATTTAGGAATATGAAGAAGTCAAAAGCTGCTCTACTTCTTGATAATCTATCCAATTTGTAATGAGCAATAAAGGTATGAGCATTGGATCAGCTGCACAAATGTCATCAACAAATGTTTTAGACCAAAAAGCAGATGATATGGCCATAGACCTGATGGATTGTACTTTAGGATGTTTAGGTAATGCTAGACCTGTGCCCCTGTAAATAAAGATAATTTACTCTGAGCCATCTAGCTAGATTCACTTGTCACTGTTGTGCCCAATTTAGTTGTGGAAAAGGATACAAACAGCTGTTCTGATTTTCTTTGATCTTCAGATCTGTGAATGTAATATCTGAATTTAATGAACATCCAGTAAATGAACCATGTATTCACCCTTGGTGGATAATTTGGGAAAGACTGACTGTTTGAGCTCAGCTTCTGACACCTCTTTAGGCAGAAAGGAGGAATTAGTCCTAAGGGAAACTCTGTTCTCGTAAAAAATCAGGTAAGGTGGCTGAGAAAAAAAAAGTGTTTGGAGTTCAGATACCTGTCTAGACAAAGCAATGGCAAACAAAGTTTTCCAGGAAAAATGCTCAACGCTGTCCCTACTGAGGGTTCGAAGGGAGCGGAGTAAGGGCCTGAAAAATTGGTGCAAGGTCCCACAGAGGAACAGGATTCTAAACTGGGGCCGAAGCAACAAGGCAACCTTAAGAAAGGCTTTGCACCATTTTAAGGAAGCCTAGAAAGCACGATCAACACGCAGCTGAAAATCTGAGATGGCAACCAACTTTACATCTTGGAATTTGTGCTTAAATTCTAGTCCTGGTGACAGAAGCAGAGTGCATTGATTCTTGACAGTTTCTGGATGGGGAGTGAGCATCTCTGCTTGACGCTCCTGACTGGTCTGGTTACTATTCAAGGCATCTACCTGGAAAAGGTTACAACAGACCTACAGACCCTTGCATCATCTGCAACAAGTGTCGATCACCAAACAGGCAGTGACCCGCTTCTCATCTTGAGATTGGTGATAATGTTTTGCTTCTGGCAAGAGAAGAAACAAAGAAGCACTGCACCCCAGCAGAGTGATGCTGTGTTGAGACCAGAACTAGCAGTAGCCATTCAATCCACTCCCCTCTTTTCATCTTTCTTGACAAGCTAATTCTTTGTTTTCAGCTAAAACTATTTGATTTGTTTCTAACTTCAGAATATCTGCCTAAATACTTCATCCTTAAAAATTTCAGGGTCTACATATTAGCTTCCCCTCAACAATTTGGCAGTGCCCTGTATCACCAATACCTAGTTGCACACAGGACATTAGTTTGCACTGACAATTATTTATATTTATTTGACTGACATTTGTTAACCGGGAAAGTCCAATGGGTAAGCAACCCATTGTCAGTGGGCAACAAGCACTGTCCCCAGAGTTGCAAACCAGATACTCCTGACATTGCTTTATATCCTCACTTCAACTGCCTAATCAATAAAAAGGGTCTCTTGCAATGGATATGAACTTTCCCACTTGTCTCCATTACTAGCTTGGTGGATACAGGCACTATGAGGCAATGTAAAAATTGCCTCATGTTTACTGAAGACCAGTTAATTCTCAAACTGATATGGTAAGTAAAACATGTATTTACACAATGTCATTGGAGACAAAGCTCTCACATAAAAGTACTAATGTCAATAAGGTTGTCAGTAGTACACACACTGCACCCATCACACACAATTCAAAGCAGACATATAAACCCACATATGCTGAGGCACTTAAATGCAACCTTCCGAACCCCCAAATACCTCCTAGATGAAGTACACAAATATCCTCAGAAGCCCTGAATGTACCCTTTCAAAACACTCCTCAAACCAACAGCGCCATATCTCATGGAGGCTCTACGACTGAGCCCATAAAGCAAGCCGCCACATAATCCAGCATTCTAGCCACTGGATACTCCACCATGAGACACACTGATGTCCCTTCTCACCATGGCTGAGTAAAGAGAAAGACATGGTCAGTTGCTTATCAGGGGTTAGGATCCACCACATTACACATGCACTCAGGTCACTCGACCACAAGTACCAGTATGACTTTTAGCCCATGTGGGTGTAAATGACCTAAGCTGTACCCTGCTTAGACTATACAAAGGGAGACATCATGGAGCACTCGGGATATGTATCTCAGGATGGTAAGAGCCTACCACAGAGCAGCATTTTACATTCTCAAAGGATGATGCCACAATACGAACAAAAGATGACTGAATAATTGGCTTAGATTCTGGTGTCATTCTAAGGGGATGCAATATTTGTCAGCATGGAAGGAGATGGTCAACACACCATGCTGCATTACAAAGGATGATCTGCACCTCTCCCCTGTAGACTTTCAAATATTAGCCAAAACACGGTCTCCCCCACAGTACATTTTTAGGCAATGCCAAACTAAAAGTAATTCCAACAAAGCAAATCAAAACCAAGAAAATGTAAAGGTTACTGCTCAAAGCTAGGAGAACAAACAAAAAAAACCTCCACTCCCTAGGTCTCTTCACCCTAATGAATGCAGAAGTCTGTGTAGTCACAGACTTAGTTTAAACCCATGGAGAGCATACTAATGGTGCAAGACTATGCCTTCCCCACATTTAGACCAGCTACTACACAGACACGCACTAAAGGTGGAGGTGTCTCAACTTACATCAAAAATAAACTTACTTCAAGGCTGGTCAAACAACACAATGCACTTAAAGTGCTCCCATGTTCAAATGACCATAGGCAAAATCCACCATCACTTACTTGCAAGCTATAGATCCCCTTTTATGACCCAGGAAACCCATACCATGTATTTAACTTAGAAATACTCACCAACCAACCCATTACCACATTCATGGGTGACCAATTACCCCAATATTAAATGGGAATCCTACAAGACACCAAATGTAGAGGCACAGAAATTTCTGGATTTTGTATAAACTCCTTGGACAAGATTGGCATTACACCAACCAGGGCGCAACCATACTTGATCTGGATTTCACTAATATGGGAGAGCGATGCACACCCGCTACTGTAATGTCTTCCCAGGTTGGACCACAAAATGGTCTCCTTTGAGATAAAATAAGACTTGGACCCTCAGCTAAATCCAGATTATTCAGGAACTACTCTAAGGCTAATTTCAACCCCCCATAAACTTTGAGAGCACTGCTGCCTATGCAGATCTGTTCAAAGAAATCCTATACAAGCAAGTTAACAGCTGCACTGAAGCAGTTGTACCCACCACGAAGAAGTACAAATGCAACGAAAAAAGCCACCCTGATGGAATTACAAAATCGACAGGTTGTATAACAGAAGGAAGAAAATCATGGCAAAAATAAGGAGGTGCAACACGCAGCAGGATAAAAACACAAACTAAATCTCAGGGGACACTCTACGAAAGACAAATTTGAGGTAAATTTGGCCACCAAGGCCAAGGGCAAACACAGGGCATTGTTTAGCTATGTCCGCAACCTCAAAGGCAATACACAATTGTGTGCCTATTACATTGTAAATGCAGCCACCTATACTGAGCCAGAAGATATAGCAAACCTAATGGCCGATAAATTCATCTCCAAATTTACTCTCCTCTCTCCCTCAACCTCCCCTCAGGAAATACCAACAAATACAACTCTCCCTGTTATCACTAAGGAAAAGGGGGTCTTTAATGCTCTCTCCAAGGGCAAGAACACTGCATTAATGGGCCTAGTCAATAGTCCTAGGATGCCTTCTAAATAGCATAAAACATTACCTCTAAGCCCCTCTGAAATTGCTATTTAACTACAGTCCCCAAATAGGATTCATGCCCTATGAATTGTGAGGAGTAACTATCAGCCTGTGCACAAAGCTGGGCCACCTACAGACCCCGAGAACTACAGACTCACTAGGCTTATTAATTTTGTATAAAAAGCCATGGATAGAATTATTATGGAAGTAATCAACAGTGACACAGTAAACCTCCAGACACTAGACCAAACCCAGTCTGGTTTCATCAAGGGCAGGTCATGCCTACTCAACCAGGTGGACTTCTCTGAGGAGGTCACCAAAGTAATGGAGGAAAGCAAAATGGTTCACACTGCCTAACATAACCTGGCCAAGGCATATGACACAATACCAAACTCGGGCATTGTTGACAAACTCAAGAGGTTAGGTGCAAACCAATGTCACCCAGTGAACAGCAAACTGGCTTACAGACAGGACCCAGGATGTTAGAATTGGGGAGTCCACTTCTATGAAGAGGCCAGTAAACAAGTGGAGTCCCTCAAGGATTGGTTCTTGGACTGCTCATTTTTGGCATTTACTTCTCTGAAGAGAAGGCCAATGTTAATGGTCTCTGGCTGACTAAATATGCAGATTGCAAATTAGGAGCAGTCACTGAATCCCACATTGACACAAATGTTCTCCAGAAAGGGTTGACAAAAACTGGTGTCAAGAGCCATGGACTAAAACTAAATGCCAAGAAATGCATAAAAGTATCCTTCAGGAAGTCATCCACCCTTGGCAACTATCATATTAACACAGCCCTTACAGTTGATCCAGTAGTCAAAGACTTAGAAACACACAGTAATCTAGCCTTTGAGCATCACGTGTCTACAGTAGTAAGGAAATCATTCTATTGTGCACAACTTATAAACAAGGGTATAGCATCTAGGTCCAAGGAAGTCATTGTGCCACTGTGGCATTCATCAGACCTATCAGAGTACAATGCTTCATTTGGTATACATCTAACTAGGTATATCCAACAATTGGAACATCTGCAGGGGTCCCTCACTAAAAATACAGGATGCAAATAAATGTTCTATGCAGACTGTCTCAAGGCACTATTCCCTATATTCTCGGTCTCTTACAGGCTTTTGAGGGGAAAGCTATGTCTAGCATACAGGGCATTGTCAGACCCATTGTGATGGACCTCCTGCATATCCACAAAACAGACCACAATTACCCATTCTATAGACTTAAACCTTGCTTGTGATATAAATAGGATCTGCTGGGGAGACAAGTATGTAACTCAGACTACCCAGTCTCTAGAACAAGCTCCCCATCCACATGAAGCACAGTTCCTCCCTAACCCAATGCAAGTGAAACTTGGACAGTTGAATAGAAAACAAGAAATTCAACCATGGTTTGGCACCTATGTCTCAAACGGACACAGGCAACCTGTAAATGGTTCATCTCCCAATCCCCTGCTTACACTTATCAGGGATACCTGAACTTGTCAGAGATTTGGGATGCATGGTTAGGCTTAAAAAGGCCCCTGTGGTAGTTAGCCTAGTAAACACCTATGAACCTATGTGATGCCAACAGAAGGCAGTCAGAAGAGATCACCCATTCCCAAACTCTAACTGCCTCCCTGAAAAGAGGGTAAGAGCCAGTTCCCCATTGACTGATGTACCAGACCACCAACATGTTGTCCATCTGAATTGTAACCACACCTAGAACAATATCTTAAAATGCTTACATTGCGTATAGAACTGCTGTCACTTCTAGGACACTGATGTGTAGACTAGCATCGGTGACTACATGCCTTTTACTGCCCTTCTCACGTAATGCCCCACCCCAGTTGGGAGACATCCTTAATCACTGCAGCTTTGGGAGAGGGATGAATGAAAGGGCAGCCCTAGTAAACTTCCACTGCATGAATCCATCATCCTGTGTCTCATATGGAAACACCTGTGATGCAAAAAGGAGTCGTCACTACCTGAGGTCTTACTGACCACTGCACTGTTGAAGTCCAAACTAGTACTCTCATGTGGAAGCATGGCAAGGGGACTAGTACTACGGAGACTATTATCAAAACAAGTAACTGGAAAAACAATGTGGCTGGAGGTGAATGAAAAAAAGACGTCTTAGCATAATATTCCATCTGTGTTGTAGATCTTCATCTATTCTTGACTTGTGGGTTACAGTTCCGATCCTTGGAACCGATCCGGCCGATATACAGTTCGCATTAGTCAAAAAAATCTCTCAAGCTGCAAATCTTCCCACAATGCCAGTCTCTACATTACCTATGACAGATTTTGCAATCAGACAAAGAAGAGACTCTAATAAATGACAAACCTTGCCCACGGTATCCATAACAATAAGAACCCAGGATAGGATGTTGCTCCACCAGACGTCTAAAGGAGGGGAGAGGCAGGAATGACACAAGAACAGATAAAACTTGACAACAAAGATGGAATGTTATGGTAAGACATAACTTCTTTATCTGACAATGTCAATCTTCATCTATTCTTCACTTGTGGGACAGAGTCCTCAGCTACCTTAGATCCTGGGAGGTCTTATGGAACAACAATCCTGAAAACCAAAGGAGGTTCTCTACCTTGGAGACCATACCCAATTTGTAATGAGTAATAAAATATGTGGTTTAGCCCACACTGCAGCTGTGCAAATTTCTGACATAGAAGCTTTAGAATGAAAAACAGCTGAAGTCGCCAAAGATCTGGTAGAATGTGCCTTCACTAGCATAGGGAGTCTTAGCTTTTGTTTCATGTAAATTAAAGATATGCAATCCCTTAATCATCTGGACAGAGTAACCTCAGACAAAGGTTTGCCCAAAGTTGCACCTGCAAAGGATATAAAAAAGAAGTTATGTACTCACCACAATGTTCCATAGATCGAGCACATCCCATTGTCCTTCCCCAACAAGGGGAGTATGGACTGTAGCATGACCATTCGGAACTTCTATTTTCTCAAAAATTGGTAGAGTCTGCTGAGATCTAGTATGGGTCTCCAGTCCCCTGTTTTCTCTGGAACCAAAAAGAATCTCGAGTAAGATCCGAATCCTGTCTGGTCTGCTGGGACTGGCTGGATGATTCTTTTTCTAGCAATCGGCGTACCTCTATTGTTGCTTGACCCAAATGACTGGGTGGAACGTCTAGGATTTTTTTGACAGGAAGAGGTTGGGTGGAGAATGGTATGAAATACCCTCTGGAAACGATACTTCGTACCCAACTGCAGTTTGTTATATTTAGCCAGGCTTTGGGGTACAAAGATAAGCATCCCCAGACTGCCTCCAGAGTAGGACAGGTGGGCCTCCCTTCAGGAGCGCTGGTAGGATTGACCAGAGAAGTGATCTCTGTCACCCTGGTGTTGCAGACCGCCTCTGCCACAAGGGCGGCATCTTCCACTGAAACCCCCTCCTCTGCCTCTGGAGGGGGGCTCTCCACGTGTCTTGAAAGGCTCCTTGGGCTTTCCGGAGCCACATCTTTCCTCCCCTCTGACCTTTGGGAAAGGGTCGAGTGGGGGTAGAAAAACAGACTCCGACGGCAGACAGAGTCCTTCCTTCTTGCTCACACCTGGTTAAAGTCTCCTTCACCTTTGGCCCAAACAAGGATGAGCCGTCAAATGGGGTATTAGTAAAGGAAGACTTGAAGGGTTCCGCAAAGAAACAGTCTCGCATCCAGGCATGCCTACGGAGAACGATTCCTGTACCTGTGGCTCTGCTTGAACCATCAGCTGCGTATGATACGAGGCACATGGATGAGTTGACTATCGAATTGAGGGTAGAGAGCTGAGTGGCAATCTTATTTGATACACTCGAAGCCTCAACACCCTGAAGAGCATCTCCCAACTCCTTAAGGAGATCTCTCTGCGGTCTGGTAAAATGTGTCAAGTAGTTCAGTGATCTGAGTGAGAAAGTCGCTGAACTGAACATGCGTTTCCCATATCTATCCATGATCCTAGATTCTCTATTAGGAGAATAGATAGATGAGGAAGTCTCGGACATTTCCTTTTTGGTGGCTGCCGCCACCACCATGGCATCAACAGGGACTCCCTTGGTCAAAAAGGACTTATCCACAGGGGCTGAAATAAACTTATTAGGCCTCCAGGGAACAGGTTCAATAGATTCTGGAGACTCCCACACCCTACGAGAGACCAGATCCATAAGCTCATAGAGGGTGGAGATACCCAAGAGGTGGAAGGTTGAGACCCAAATGCCTTCAGGAGAACCGACTCCTCCTCAGTAGGATTTCAAGAATCTCCTCAAAGGAGATGTCCTCAGAGGGGGATCTGGGGGACCCTTCTGATTCATCCAGGTCGGTGTCCGATGTGACAGACTCCTGGAGGGGGGGCCCAAATGCCTCCTCTTGCATAATCTCTTCCTGGGAACCTCTTCGGGGGAACTTCTGGAGAGGTCTCAGAAGAGCAGGGAGTGCCCTGTGGGGCTACCTGAGGCTCTGGGTCTCTACGCTTGGGAGGACCGGAGGAAACAGACTCAGGCACTTTAGGGGAAGAAGAGGCCAGACCTTGAGATGAGGAAGTCTTGGGAGACCACACTTGCCTCATGGCATCGAAAGCACCTCGGCTCCGATGAGGAGTCATCGATGGCTCCGATGGAGCCTCAATCTCCTCCCGCACCAATGTCATGGGCTCCGAGCCAGAGGTCGGAGCCGAGGCCCCGAGAGGAAGAGTCTGCACAGAATCGGTGCTGCTATCCTCCCCGTACCCGGCTGGAGAGTGTCGGCTCCTAGAGTCCGAGGTCGGAGCCAAGAACGTCCGAGCAGACAGAGCCGACGACACTGGAGCAGGTGTTGGCTCCAAGGGATCCACGATCATCAGGTTGGCCTCCTCCAGCTCCAAAGGTCAGATATGACTTGGAGAAAGAGCAGACAATTCAAGGGTAGTGGTCTTCGGCTCAGACAGTTGTGTCTGAGCCGACAGCAATTTAACTAGGCCTGGTGCCATCAAGAGTTTCTGAACCAGCCAGTCCATATCCAGATCAGATAAGCTGACAGAGGACCTGGAAGAGTGGACAGATGGAGCCAATTGGAGCAATATGGAAGGAGGTTTTTCGGTAACCGGTTCCAAGGCCGTGTCCCGGTTCCGAAAAGAGCAGACTTTCCACTCCAAGGGCAGTGGAGCCAAAGTCACTACAATTTCTGACCTCTTCCCTTTCTTGGATCCAGAATCAGTGGAAGACTTAGAAGATTTGGATGATTTACTGGTTTCATTCTGGTCAGACAATGCCTCAGAAAAGGGGTGCTTAATGATACCCCTATCAATCAATTTCCTCTTTCTTTCAGCTAACACTCTTGTGGAAAAGGAATGACATACGCTGCAAGACTCTTGCAGATGTACCTCACCCAAGCAGTAAACACACTGCACATGGGCATCTGTGACTGACATTTTCTGTCCGGAGTCTGGGCACTTTTTATACCCAGACTTTGGATCCTTGTCCTTATCTTCAGACATTACACAACTCAAGCACACTGATTAACGAAGAGCTGTTTTAAACTAAGTAACTCACACAAACATACACACAGCCCAAAAAGGGGCATTAACAACTAATAACTGCAAACTGTAATTAGAGACCCAAAACTATAGTCCTAAAGGGGATCACTGACTAATCACTAATCCCAAGGCCAAAAGGCCGAAGGCAAGATAGAATACTGAGGGAAGGGGTAAAAACACAGAAAAAAGTACTATTTACTAACTAGTATATCTGCTACTGTGAATAAAACAAAAGTTTATAAAAAAGTGAAAATATAACTTGCTGAAAGTTGAAAAACTCCCAATAAAGTCTCGAGCCAAGCTGGAAACCAAGAGATCCGTGCTGCAGCAGACTAGATCTGAGGTAATTCCAGCAGTGCATCAAGGGATAAAGGGGTGGGGTCTCGAGCTGCTGGAGAACCTTGAGCTTGCTAGTCAGCCGTGTCGGAGCAGAGGATCGGCTCCGAACTCATCAGTGATGAATGAACGGCAAGATTGAACAACTTCACATTAACTGTTATGATTGTCTAAATTGCTTAGTTCTATCCAGCGAGAAACATAATTGTTTGTGCACATCTAGAAGGTGCAGGCAGTACTTGCCTTTTTAGAAAAATTCATGAAAAATAATACAGGCAAGTCTATGGACTGGTTGATATTGGTCTCCAAAATCACTTTAGGAAGAAAGGTCGGGTTTGTTTTGAGTGACACTGTCTTTATGGAAAACTAAATAAGGTGCTTCAGAGCATAGAGTCTGTAATTCAGAGACTCGTCTCACCGAAGTGACAACTATGAGAAGTAATTTTTCCCAAGTAAGGAATTTTAAGTCACAGGTAGCTGCAGGTTCAAATGGAGGTGAAGTGAATGTAATAAAAAGTCAGGTCCCATGGCGGTAGCGGGTCTTTGAAAGGAGGCTTCAAATGGATGGTGCCTTTAAGATAAGCCTTACAAAGCATGAGAGAGATCAAAAGTTGGTCTCTAACATCACTATGGAAATTTTAAATAGCTGCTAGGATAACCTTGACTGTAGAAGTAAGAAGCTCCTTTACCAAATATGGCAGCCAGACACTCCACAACTTTTTTTACTGGTGCTGAAAAGGGGTACAGACCATTATCAGAAGCCCAAATAGAGAGCCACTTCCATTTACTAAGGTAGAGACTCCAGGTGGATGGTTTATGGGATGTCAACAAAAATGTGTCACATGGGAAAAGGAATATCATTACGCCTGGTGACTAATAGAATTGGAGAAACAAGCAGTTAACGTGAGAGTCTGTAGATTGCGGTGCACTAGTCCCTGGGGGTGGGACAGGTCATCTGGAACTGGGTCCAGAATCCATGGGCGGTAAAGTAGATGAACCCAGAGGAAGGGATACAATATCTGTCAAAGCCAGTAAGGAGCAATGAGTATCACTTTGCTTCACAACCGAGCTGCTTTCTTGAGAAATAGAGGGATCAGAGTGAAGGGGGGGAAGCAAAAAGGAGACCCAGGGGCCAACTGTGAAGAGTAGCGTCTCTGGGGGACTCCCCGAAGGGGAAATTATGGCAAAGTAGCTTCTGCACTTCTTGTTCAAGGGTGAAACAAACAGGCTGCAGCAAGGCTGGCCCCGGCAAAGATCGATCTTTTTCGCTACTCTGGAGTTCAGAGACCACTTGTAAGGCATGAGGATGCATCTGCTCAGTATGTCCGCAACCATGTTTGAACTCCCTGAAACGTGCTTTGCTATCAGAAAGCGGTTGGAATTTTCGGCCCATTGCCAATTTAGGAAGGCTTCTCGACAGTTGGTAGCACTTGGTGTGTCCCCCCACTTTGTTGATGTACCAGACTACAGACATGTTTTCTGACTGAATAGCTGTCGCCCCTTGAGGTAAGGCAGAGTAAAATGCATGCAAAGCCAAAAACAGTACCCTTAGCTCTAGGACACTGATATGCAGATTAGTCGCCTAGGGGGACCAAGTGTCTTGGACTATCTTCCCGAGATAATGCCCCCCCCCCCATCTGGGAAGCAACTATGGTCACTATGACCTAGAGCTGTGGGGGAACAAAGGGGCGGCCTAGAAGAATATCCTCAGAGTGCATCCACCAGGTAAGGTCATTTTTTATCTGCTGTTTATGAAAACTAAATTAATGGGGGTGGGTTACAATAGACCCTTAATTTGCAAGTAACCATTGGAGAAGTCGCATGTGAAATATTGCTACTAGAACTAATGTGATCACTGCGGACATGGACCCCAATGCCTGCAGAATCTGCTGTGCTGGTATTTTGTTTAAGCAAAGGAGAGGATGAACCTGTGACTATTTTCTGCAACCTGTGTAGGGGAGGCGATGTCATACAAGACACATTATTGAGGCTAACTCAGAGGAAGTCCATATCCTGAGAAGGGGTTACGTGAGACTCTGTAGGATTAGCTAGGCTTAAAAAAGCCCGTGTGCCCAGTTATTGGGATAGTTCCAGAACGAAATCCGTAGTTTGTAGTAGCAGACACCTGGTGGGAGCAGTGAGAAGCCAGTTGTTGAGGTAAGGAAACACTCTGAATCCATGCCGCCTCAAATGTGCTGACTGCTGACATGCATTTGGTATACCCTGGAGGCTGTGGTAAGACCAAAGGGCAGCACTCTGAATTGGAAATGACTGACCTCTAGCTAGAAGCCAAGCATTTGTCCACCTTTATGTGGTAATAAGTCTTGAAAGTCAATAGAGCACATACAATATTCTTCCTCTAAGAAGGGAAGAATTGACTGAACCATGACCATCCGGAATTTTGACTGTTGGGACAAATTTGTTCAGAATACTAAGATCCAAAATTGGTCTCCAGTCCCCCATTTTCTTTGGCAGTAAAGAACGTTCAGTAAAATAAGAATCCTACTTGGTCTGGTGGAACTTCTTGGATGACTTTTGTAGCAGCTTTTATTTCTAATGCTGCTTGTTCTGACTGGGTGCAACTTCAGGGAGTCTTGCTGGGGTTCTTGGGTAAAGAGTGAAGGGGATTAAATAACCTCTGAAAATGATAAGTAGCACCCATGAATCGCTGGTTATGCATTGCTAGGCACTTGGGTGCAAGGAAAATCTTTCCCCTGACTGACTGCAGAGGTAAGCAATCAGGTCCACTTTCAGGAGTGCTGGGAGGGTTGACCAGAGGACTCCCTGGAACCCTGATTCTGCAGACCACCCCTGCCTCTGGGATGGCGTCTTCCATTGTAACTCACCCTCTGCCCTGAGGGGAGCCCGAACCACGCATATCCTGGAAAAGGATTCTGGGACTTCGTGAACCAAATTTTACCACTCCTTTGGGGTTCATGGAGTAGAATTGTGCAAGATAAAGGGAAAACACACCCGCAGCAAAGTCTTTCCATCTTTTTCACAACCTGGATAGTGTTTCCTTTACTTTGGGTCGAAAAAGAGGATCCACCAAAGGCAGCATTGATGATGGAAGATTTGAATGGTTCTGCAAACTTCTACACATGCATCCAAGCGTGTCATCGAATAGCAACACCTGAACCTGTTGACCCTTCGGCTGCATGCACTATGAGCCTCATGGACGAATTTGAAATAGACTCCAGGGTAGCTAACTGGGAGGCCACATTTTCTTGGACACCCTCACTGAGTGCTCCTGCCAGGGGGTCTGAAAGCTCCTTTACTAGATCCCTTTGAAGTCTAGTAAAACATGCAAAGGAATTCAAGGCCCTGATGGAGGTGGTCAATGATGCATAGACCTGCTTCCGGAATCTGTCCATCGCCCTAGACTCTCGGTTAGGTGGATGTACAGTAGAACTTTCCTCAGTGACTGCCACTACCACTATGTCAAACTACCAAGCCCTTCACCCAATATGGATGGTGTTTAGGAGCTGAAAGAAACCTGCCAGGTGTCCGGGGGACTGATTCTTCAGAGTCAGGAGGCTTCCAAGCCCACTGAGTGATGAACTAAATTATGTAGTCAGAGGTCACCCAGGAGGTAGATGGGCAAGCAGCAAATGCCTGCAAGTACACGGATTCCTCAGAGGAAGGGTCTTTGGACTTCCAATCACCCTTCTGTTTTAGGATCTCAAGAACATCTCAGAGTGAGACTTCTTCTGGAGGTGACCATGGGGAACCCTACCCCTCACCAAAACCCATGTCTTCTGTGACAGATTCTTTGGGAGAATCAAGGTGCTTCCTCTTACACAATCGCTTCCAAAGAGCCTTTTCAGTGAGAAAATCTGAGGACTCAGAAGAGGCCTCACCTTTAACAGGCAAGTTGTGCGACCTTAGGGCTCCCTGTGAAGGGGTCGAGGTTGGAGCCAGAACCCAAAAACCAGGGGGACACAGGGGAAGACTCCAGTAACACAGGAGCCACCTGAGACGAAGCAGTGGCCAAAGGTCTTTCCACGGTCTGAAAAGCAGGCCCCCCTGAAGATGGACGTGATCTTGAAATGGAAAAACTCAGAACCAGGGTCACACCACGCCCCAAGACACCCACATGACAGACCGGAAACAAGGACGGGTCCTCTGCCCACGCAGTTCGAAGAGGCGGCCAGCTCCATAGCAAATCTTGGGGTCGGCTTGAACCCCTCGGGCTCAACTGCACTGAAGGCAGTGAAGAAGCCATTGCCAGACCTTGGCAAAGACAAAAAGGCTGTCGACGCTGAAGCCACTGGAAGCTGGAGTTGAGAGCTCTAAAGCCTGTGCAGAGGTCCAAGGAGGAAAATAAGAAGGGGTTGAAGGTAACCCCATGCACCAGAAGGGAGAGGGGGTTGAGATGACCACCTCTGGCTGTCAGGATCTGATCCACCAACCTAACAACATCAGCTTCAGAGAGATGTCTGGTGGAGCAAATGGACAACAGAGAGAGAGTCAGGTCACTCTCTTAAAGGACTAGGGAGATGTTCAAGGAATGAGTCCCAAGGAGGGAGTAGTAGTAGTATCGGGTTGAGCAGCTATATCCGACTTTGGCAAAGTCTGCTGTACCATGGGCCAACTGGCACCAGCATGGCAGTTGACAATGGTGTTAGAGCCACTGTCAATAGAAGCAGTAGTAGTTGCAGTTGAATGACTGTTGCAGCAGGCGCCAAAGGCACCGGTATGATTTTCGATGCCACAAATTTGGACTGTTCCAAAAGCTTCAGAACTTTGGCATTCGAGTTCTGTAGAGGGAGCTTCAGATACATGTTTTGTGTTTCTTAATATTCAGTGTAGAGGGAGACCTCGGCACCGAGTGGGAGAATTTTCATCCAGAGGCCAGGTGAGACGGGTTGGCCTTGGACAAGACTTGCCTGAAAGGGTATTTAAGGAGCTCTTTGAGAATGAGTTAGTTTTTCCTCTCTGCCAGAGTTCTATTACTGAAACCCTGGCAGATGGAACAATCTACACGCAAATGGGGCACACCCAAACAGTAAACACAACTGTCAGGATTATCAGAGTTAGGCATTTTCCTGCTGGATTATGTACATTGTTTAAATACTGCAGTGGAGCTTTTAGGTTTTTCTGCCATAGCCCTGAATAAAAAGGACAGAAAAGCAGAGAAAAAGACAAAGGACCACTATGGGCAAACAATGAAAAAACAATGTTTTTTATCCTGCCGTGATTTACTGCACCTCCTAAAGCTGCCTGCAGCAAAATAAGCACTCATTCCTAATATTTTTTTTTTTTTTTACTTGTCTGCTCTCATGGGGGCAGATATTGTGATTCCTTTGGAAAGCTAAATCTGTCTCAATGTACAGACTGTGAGAACAAACAGCCCTACAATTTGCTGTCAGAGTAGACTTCCATTCACTTAGAATGGACCACCTGAAAAAACTGCCAAGTTTCAGAATCTGCAGCTCGTGTGTCATTGACTGGTATGTGCAGAGTTTTACAAATGTTCCTATTGATGTACTACACATTCTCTGAAAGAAACTTGCAGAAGTGTCAACAAATTACGGAGATAAAAAATACTTTTCACAAGGAGCAGTTTTGCAAGTTTCAATTCCTAGCCAAGTTACTCCTCCCATCTCCCCTCCTTCAGTGGGCTACAGTCTCACATTTCCAGCTTTACCAGATTCAACTATTCAGTCAGCTTTGCATGACAACAGACATAAAAGAAATCACAGCCTGATGTGCTACTAAATCTGTTCCCTTGTATGTGTCTTCACTTCTGAGTAGCATTTCCCCAGGAATAAAAAAAAAACGAAGTACACACATCAGTCCAGAGTTTGGGCCAATCTACCCATTTCTTAAAGGGACACTATCTCGTTTCAAAAATAAAATTTTTCCCTCTAACTGAAAACATTGCCACCCACTTAGCTAATCACCTCCCTGTTTGTGACATCAGTAATGACATTGTAACCATATCACCCACAGTGCCACGCTTCTTTCAAAAGGTGCACAAACCTGTATTCCAGTCCTGTTTTACTTCCCTCTGGATTAAGACACTCAAGGTTTGGGTTCCCAGCTTTGCTGTTTTGGAGTTATGTTGTGTATTAAGCTGTAAAACGGTAAAAATGTAGGCAGTAAAATTATACTAAATCAGGCAATAAGCAAAGGCAATGTTTGCTGCTGTCCAGCTGTTAAGGGTAGTAAATGAACCATAATGGATTAATGGCAATGTGGGTGTGATGTCTATGGGGGGGAGAAGAAGTTATCCAGGTTCATTGTGTTTTACAGTATAAGCACGAGTCGCTCATATCACTACCGGTTTCATAAAACTGGCAACTGTTTTCTTGATCTCCACCATGCAGACTGTCCATTAACAAACAGGAAAATGTTGCATTCTGTAATGTTTTGTGCCTCTCTCTCTCGACTTTTGATCATGGGCTTGACTTTTCAAAATGTTTTCTGAGGGTGTTTCATGTACCTTTCACATTGCTCATTTGGTGCATATTATACCGTGATTCTTTTTCCACTGCAAAACTAAGTATGAACGTAAAGTACGAAAATAACGAATTTCAGACTTCACGCCCTTCAGAAAATTATTGCTAATGCAAAATCTTATTCTATCAATTGACTATTTCTAAGAAACTTTAAAAAGTGTCCCTATTTTTGGACATCTCTCCCCATTATTGACGTCTTTCTCCAGGTTTCTTATTCTAACAGGTTGAGAAGAATGGTAGTCAGACTGAGCGCTGTAGCTAGCAGTAGTCAGACCAAGCGCTGTAGCTAGCAACTGCTTGCTATATTGCTGCAATCATTTTGTTACAGTTAAAGAAGAAATTAAAAGTAACTTTTTACTTTTAAACTGTAACAAAATACTTTGTACAGTGTAGCAAGCAGCTGTTACAGTTTAGACCACACTGCAAGCACTATAGCTCTCAGTCTAACCGCAAATGCAATACCAGATTTTAAAATCCGGTATTCCATTAATCGGAGATCGGGATTAGTTGATCGCATTTGTAACGATCAGTGTGTTGTCTAAACTGTAGCAAACACTTTGTTACAGGTAAAAGTAAAACAAATTATTTTGATTCCTTCCTTTTTTTTTTACCAAAACCTGAGCGCTGCAGCACTTCTGCAGAGTATAAACTGAAATCATGCTGTGAAGGAATGGTGAATTCACTGTGCCAATTTACTATCTAGGCAAAGTAAATTGGGCATAATTCTCTAATTTTGATTCCCTTGCCTTTATAGAGAAAGGTTCACAGTTTGGTCAGGTAACCAACCTTCTCAGTTGTTGACTGAATTAAGAAAAAAAATGGAGATATTCAGTTTTTTGCTGACAGCTGAAAAAACAGTTATGTATCGATTTAGGTGATAGAAATATATCATTTTAAAGAACAAGAAACTGCTGCTGCTCCCCTGAATACCAATCTCCCCTAACTGCCAAGAAAACAAAATCTGCTGAGAAACGCAAGACTGCTAAGTCAAAATATACAGTAAGCTAACTTGCTGAGTCTGGGGAGATGCCAGATTTTCATGACTAGTATACGAGTATCATATTGTTGGAGCTAACTACTCTGAATCTTAAAGTGTATTTTAAGATGCAGGGGTTATGGACTAGAATGCATAGTTGAGAGGCAATCTATGCTAGTAGTATTTGCGAAAGCAGATACTAGATGATCAAAGTATGGGAAGAACGTAGGGACTGAGGGGCACTTGGAAGGGCCAATTAAATAGACTTACAGTAATTCTGCTGTCATGCTAATGTAATTAATTACAACTGACAAGACACTGCCAGTGGACAGGCTGTATGCCATGGGTCTGATTACCATCAAATGGCTATAAAGAGAGGTGGTCATCACCAGAGGAGCAGGACAAGGACATCCCTGTATAGAGAGACTATTCCTAGGATCAAAGTAAACTGAAACCAGAAAATCATGTTACTAATAATGATGCACAAGACTGCTGTGTTTCAAGAAAAAAACAGAGGTCAGATGTGAAGCACAGGTGGAAAGATACTGACGTTGGCTTTGCAGTTCAGGTGATGGGAATATGAGAGAGCAAAGACACGTGGACTAAGTGTCAAAAGGGCAGGGTAATGAATATACGGATGATATAAAGGGGAGTGGGAGTGAAAGAAAATGCTAATTGCACAATTTCCTTTTCATATTTTTCTGCGATCATACACTCCAGCCCCGTGTGCAAAAATGGGAAATATGGGGCTGTAGATGGATGCATATAAACATGTGACATGTGCACTGTTTTTACCATTACTACAGAATTCACCAGATAAACTTTTTCCCTAAATGCTAAACTATACACCCTCAACGAAAGACATATTTCTTTAATTTCTTTTATCACACCCTCCCATTTCTTCATAACGACAGTTTTATCTAGATTTCATTGGTAGCAAAAAAGATTTAATTCACTGAAAAATACACATCCCCAATTTTCACCACATCACCCAAGCCCTTGTATCTTAATTCATGGTCATTCCCATTTCTTTTAAACATTCATTCAGACAAAAAAACACCTCTGTCATCCATATTTTGTTCTTGGCAACTGCAACTGTTCTGTGTATGGAATCACCACCTACCTTTGTATGACAACTGACATCCTTCATTTTATAAGCCATTTCGCTACCTATCACATTCACCACCAATGCAAACAATAACCCACTCATGGGACATCATTGTCTTATACCACCCTTTATGTGTATTTCTTTACTCAGCCACCCTTTTACTTGTACTGTATAAAATGCCTTGCAAATATCACCTACCGTTAGTTTCATATCCTCCTTTTTACTTACAATTTCTTTCATAACCAGTAACAATTCTTCACATCCATTTTATACAATGTATATATTTTCTTCCATTTTTCTCTGTATTATTCTCAAAAATTATAATATGTTAGTGTAATGGATTTTCAATTTTTTATTTCATTATTTCATCTTTCTTCCATATACATTTTCATATCCCACTACATAACTCAAACAAACTGTTCCTTCAGCCATTCATTCAGTACATTGAACAAATACTGCCAGTCCATTATTTTGTGTACATTCCACACCATGTATCACTGGGGCCTGATACTGAATCAACATTTGCTTTCCTAAGTATGTAATCCATTTCTTTAATTTTAACGTCCTTAACTTTTTCTGGAATTCTTTTTACTTTCCTTTTCTGTTATTTTCCTTTCTTTTGCTCTCTCAAGCATATTTTCTACATGCTGCACCACATTACTCATAATTTGCTCATGTTACTGTTACATCTTTTCCCTCATACTAATATCCTCCTTTACTATTTTAGCCCAATGTGGAGATACCGCCTTCCTTCTCCTTTGTAAGTACTACTGGCTAAACAGTAATACCTTTTTTTATTCTTGTATATCATAATATTCTCTAAAACATTTCTATACACTGTGCTTTTATGTTGGTAAATACATCAAAAACTAAGCATATGAGGACTGGGAGACAAACTGAAAGGTGAATATTTAATACAGCACACAGTGATTGAAACTAATTTCATTTAAGGACCAGGGTATATGATTAGATCCAGCTTTTGAGTTTTTCTAATCATATCAACCAATTGATTGATAGTTATAGTACTATAGGTTATATAAAAAGATGTATAAAGTCTAGGGAATCAAAAATAATGAAGTTGTTTGTTACATTAGACCCAAATTTGAGTATGGAATAAAAATATGGAAGCTATATAAGAAAACAGGCATGAGTAAACAAGAATGAGCACAGCGGGAATATACCAAGGGCATCCATGGATTTGAAAATTATGAAAGATCTCTAAGAGGAGATCTTATTCAGGGTTATAGGGCATTTAGACACAACTACCTCTGGGAATGCTTGGGTTATCAAAAACTAGTTGAAAGTCATCTGGCTACCTATGTAGAAGATTCTACAGGAATGAGAAGTATATTAACTGGTTCTGTGAGAGAACAGCTGATGCATGGAAGAGACTACCAAATTACATTAAAGCACGTGCTAGTTTAGATATTTTTAATAACAGCCTGGACACTTATTATGGGAACAAGACTTCTGATATATTGGCAAGCTAGCAGGGCATTAATACCCATTCGTAAAATATTTGTATGTATGCATGTTTCCCATGCTTCACTTTCTCTTCCTCTCTTACATCATTCCGCCATTGAAAAAAAATGTTTTAATTCAGTCCACCTTGCAGACTAGCTTTTATGGAAGTCCTTTATGCTTAATAAGATCTTTTCATAACTGCAATACCCTCCTTCCAACTTCATCCCATTATTTCTCATTTATTCTTTTTATTCCCCTTCATATTTTAATATGCTCTTTTTCATACACTATTTCCATCTCCATTGTTAAATGGTCTATAAAACACTTCACATCTGTATCGCCATAATCTACCCCAAGTCATCTTATAATAAACAGTTTGGATCCAATTGCCACTCTTCTATAAGTCCATTGACTTTTGTTCCACACAGCTAATTTACCACAGTTTATCACTTCCTATTACTTTTTATATCTTGCGCTTTCTTTTTACATTTTCCCCTTAAATCACAAAGTTCCCTGCAATCATAATATTCATAAGCACCGCATAGTCTATATTTGATTAAATGGATTTTCATTGCTAGTTATATATACAGACAATGCTATAATTCTCTAAACTTGTTCTCTCCATCTCATACAAGTTAACCTACCCATCTTTACCTGTATCACAACTAGTATTTTCCTTTTTTTGTTTACATAGCACAGCCACTTGAGAACACAATTGACATGTTCCATATTACGTTTCCAGACAATTTTTTTCTGCTTGCAGTCTGTCTTCACTTGCCAGGAGTCATGCATTCTCTAACAGAATAACATCTACTCATACCTCTCAAGTGTACCTCATTACAAAAGTAGTTGGTATACAATTACATAATACTGAAACAAGTTTGTATTAACAAGACGTATAGTCATAATAAGACAGTATAGTTGCAATAAAATACATTATGAAAATGTAGGTGGTACAGAGAAATAATATAAAAACATAAGGCACTGAAGTAAATCCAAGGGATATAGTCTAGTGCACTGTGCATATCTATTCCAATTATGTTACAAGCCTATAAAACAGGGCACTTACAACTCTATATGTAACTTTATCATCATTTTCTGCAGCTATCAATCTCCACTGAAAATCAAATGTCTTAAAGTTTGTTACATTAACTAAAATGCTGTCTAAATATATAAAAAGTAGTTATATAATTCTCAGTTTGTGGTAAGAGAAGCCAGAGTCAATTGGTTTTGCATGTTAATTATTCTAAAATGGCTGCAGTTATCCTTGGCCTTTTGTTAAGTGTTTTTGATCTTGGACATACTGGATTAAACAATAGGTGCCAGCAGAGGTGAAAATGGTCATATTCAACTTGATGAGGTGGGTAAGTGCATTAGTTTCTGGCTTGGTTTTGGCTTTCATTTCATTGAATGAGAGGTTTAAATGCTGAGCTGTTTAAAAAGGCATTTCAATATATGTATTTATCTGACTGTGTTAACTAGTGTAACCTGTTCATGTATTCATTACAAAGTAGTAAACTCAGATAATGTCTAGATGAGTCACGTGGAGAGACAAGGCTTGGCTTAATTGTTTGGGGATGGGTATGCTGTTTTATGAAATAATGTGTGTGTCGCTTTCTATAGAATTCCACTCAGTTGTGGAACTCAGTCATAAGGGAAGGTTGGACAAGAGGTTAGTGCAGCCTTTTTTATTAAATTACTAGTTCTTTTAAGACTTACTTTTTGTGGTTGGTGACAGTGGGATTACAAATGACTGTCAAGATTTGTTTCAGGTGACTTGAATTTTGGAATTTGTTTTACAGATAATGAATATATTCTGCTTTTCATGCTGCTGTGTATAATTGGTGCTAGTTATCTGGAGAAGCAGTCAGCTTTGTTGGAGATGAAGAATTAATGGTTCTTGTTTAGACTTTGTTTAGACACTGTCGTTGCATGTAAGTGAACATTTCTATGTTTGGAAGATTCTGATTTAACTGTGTGTTACTGATGGCATCTGTTTCGTTTGGATTCATTACTGGAGAAATTTAAGTAGACAGTGTGTATTTTGTGTACTTCTTGTTTCCAGGTCACATGGTTTACACTGTGTAAAGGGTTTACCTTTATAATGCCGATCCTGATATGGGCGACTAGACTTGCACGAAGGCCGAAATGCGGTCACCAAAATCGAATTCCGAATGTGCAAACGGCAAAACCTCGCCCCTTTTTGACCCATGGTAGCATGGGTGTGGAGGTGTTGTGCGGCCGGTAATGTCGAACATTGAATGTTTTTCGGCATTTAAAAATTTTCGCGGTTTCGGTTTGCGCAAAACACGTCAAAGTGGCCATTCGACAAAGTGCAATCGCCTACTTAAAGGTAAACCAGTGTAAAGCTCTACATTATAGGTTCAATTTTTTACTGGTTGCTAGTTTTCCTGCTATCTGACTGTGCAGTAATTTCAGTGTGCCTTTTTATTCACAGTGCTGTCTATTTTTTTTTTCATTCATTGTTTGGGAGTCTAATTTTCTAGGTGGTTTACTGTATTTTAGCTTTGCTCTGCATGATTTTAGCTCAACTGAGAAAACATGGTCTATGTTGAAGGTGTTAGTGTGGCTTAGTTATGTATTTTTATACAATATTTATTGCATTTTGCTTTTGTGGATAATGACAGTAAGTTTAGAATTAGTTTTACTGATGGATTGTGAAACCAGAGCTGTCACTTCACCTCCTGGTGCTGTATTATTGTTTATACTGTTACCATACTGATTATGGCCATGTTTTATTGCTCAGATACTGGGTAGGCTTTTCCTTCTGGCTCAAATGAAACAGTCCGCTTCACAGAAAACATGGCTCCAGTAAAAACATGCTGGTACATGCTTACAAACCTATACTCATACATATACTCCAAATTCAAGATGCTACAGGTTAGCGTTCATTTTTATGTATGACACTATTTAAATTCTCTTTCATTATTTATGTCAAATCTTGAATTTGGAGTATATGTTGTAGGAAGAAATAAGTATGAGAGATGCATTCAGTGTATTGTCTTGCCATGTTTTGTTCAGTAGTAGTAGGTGCATGGGTTTATACTGGACTAATGACCTCCAGAGTATTTACAAGTCCAAATGCAGCTATAACTTTTAATATATTACCCTAATTCACGTTGGTATGAGAGTAAGCGTGTTTTCAACAACGGATTTCCTAAAGACTAAGAAGTATGAACCTCTAATGTCTGAGATTACTGACCGACTCTAATCTTCAGTCATTTAACAGGAAATCAACAATTTTATAAGGAGAAGGGTAATAGTATGAGGCAAAAATCAGGCATAGTTGAGCAGTATGAAGTAGTTAACTATTATACAACCCCCCATTAATATTCAAAAACGTGCACGCTGATTGGTCAGCAGCATTGTAATCCGAAGATAGTAATGGAAAAGGTCCGTCGCCAGACTTTTTCCATTACTGTAACTTACAGCATACATTCGCTATGTTAAATGAGTTTAACATAGCGAGACGGCTTTAAAAAAAGCAACGGAGATTCTCAGTTTCTTTTTATAAAGCTGTCTCACTAGGTTAAACCCATTTAACATAGCGAAACGGTTTGTAAAAAGCAACGGAGATCTTGCTTTCTCCGTTGCTTTTGCCCACAACTCTGATGTACTGTGTAGGTGTGCGCATGCGCAGTACATCAGACCTGCTGCAGAATACCAGACAGCTGTGGAAGGGCAGCAAGGAGGCATTATACAATGCCATTATTTAAGAAAAGTAATTTTTTTTTTCTTAAATAATGTCATTGTATAGTAATAACCCACTTCTGGTGTAATGATTTACCCACAGTTGGTTTTGGCCACCGAGCCACTCCGTGACCAAACACACCAACTGTGGGTAAATCCAGCATTAACCATACCCAGGCGTGGGATATTGCTATAGTAATATTGCTTTCATATTGTTTCAGTCTGATGATATTTGATGTGGTGTGGCTGGGCCAGTTATTTCTACAGATTTTTTTATCTGGATGTAATTTTTTTCTTGGTTTTCAATTGGGTTAGTTGTTGCAATCACAAGCTGTATATTTTATATTGCATTATATTCTACTAATATTCTACATTATTTCATGTGTTATATTATGGCGATATTGTAGTTGAGGGCCTCACCAGTTCCTTTCGCTCAGAAGCGGGCATGTCGCAAATTGAGTGACAACCCGGTCTGCATATTACTTGGGGTTTTCGACAAACTGGCAATAAATTTATATAAATATATATATATATATATATATATATATATATATATATATATGTATTTAGGTCAATTAAAACTTGCCGTTCTACATAATATGTGCATATCAAAGTTCAGTCATGCTGCAACACCCTGTAATACTTAAAGGCTTAACCCCACAACTGAGTGAAAGAAAGAAGAAGCGGTTACACTTCCGTTACGACTGTGTGCTGTACTGACAGCACATAACCGTTCAAAGTGTCAATATGAGATTTTGGTGACTGTGACTGTGTTGAAAGCATTGTGACAACGGAAACACTTTAGTTTAAATAAGAAGCTATTACGTTGTATCAAATCCATAATTTAGCAGTTCGCAGTCCTCTTAAGAAACCCAAGGTCGAGAAAGTGTTTTTTTTTTTGTTTTGTTTTAAATGTCGGTTCACGCCATACCGGTAATTTACTTTCAGTTTACTGTTATATTTACTTACCTATTACAACGTCAAGTGCACTCTTTTTTCCTTCGGTTGTACATTGGGAGGGAATGCATATTCATGAATGACATATCACGGGGGTGGGTTTTGGTTAGTGGCTTGCTACTGCGCATTTGGTGAGGCAGTCAACTACAGTATCACCTATATTATATTATATTAGTGGGGTGTAGACAGAGGTATCATTTGTAAGGGAAAGGTCAATTTATTTTATTTGTTTATTGACATCCGACTACCCGGAACGTCTAACTGGGTAGGTGTCCATTTTTATTAGAGACTCTGGGAGAAAAGTTCTGCAGTATTTAAAAAAAACTAAAAATTAAAAAAAACCTCAAAAATAAAACAAAACATCCACAGTTTAAATAATTATGCCAAACTGGACAATTTAGCAAAAGTAGTTAAAACAAATACAACTCGAATAAAAATATAATTTAA
>NC_056743.1:18633758-18721258 GCF_019279795.1 Protopterus annectens
CTACCCTAAAAGGTAAACAAAATAGTCTAGCAAGCAACTGATTTTAGAAACAAAATAATGGCCCTTTATAAGAATTGCATTACTGCTGTGCTTTCTAGAGTAGCAGCAGCAGTCTGGTCGTAGAATGTCTGAAAGGCTACTTTTCTGAATGGATAAAATGCACAGATTACACCAATGAATGGCTCACATGGAAAGCTGTTGTCAGTAGAGCTGCAATTTGAGATGGAATGTGGCTAACTCCTTTGAAACTTCCTGCAGGCACACTTCCCCTACCCCCCTCAGCCACAGGTGAGCATGCTCAGAAAGGCAAACTTGAAAAGTAAACAAAGGCTGGATCAAAACAAAAAATCCCTGGGATTGTCCCTTTAAAGTGCAGAGTAAAACATTCAGTTTATAATGCATTCTGGCTGCTGACATGGTTATCCTTGCATAGTTATTCTCTTATAGCATAACCTGAACTTATGGTACTCAATGCCAAGCTTTACAACAGTTCTCAGTTTCTTAACAATGACCTCCCAAGCCTCTGATGTGACCCAGTACTTTGTCAATATACTGTAAATACATAGATTAATTACAAATATTTGTGCACATATGACACGTACAATAATACACATATACCATCATTAAAACAAGATAAATGCAATATAAATCTTATCAACCTAGTTATGATTTCTAGTTTACGACCCTGTTTGTCTATGGAAACTTCTTTTTGAATGTTCAAGCAATTGTATATTTGTTGTATTTTATCTTGTTTAATTGTTTCTACATATTCTAACCACTGTATGCTGCATCAATTGGAAAACTCTGATTTTACACCTTTTATATTTTCTATGCTCTTTGTACAAAATAGCTGTTTGTATAATTTTATATTATTTTTTATAATTGTTTACTATGCATCTGGAGCTTTTCTCCCAGAGCCTCCGCTGAAAACAGTCACCTTGTGTCCAGTCGGACTAACCTGGTAAACAAATGGAAAATAAATAAAAAAATAAAATATACTAAGAAAATCAATCAATATATCAAGAAAAATCCAAAACTTAAAAAGAAAAAAAAAGCACAGAAGGAAGGAAAATGTTTCCTTGAGGCTGTCATGAAACTCCCACTCACTTACTCAGATATTATGGGCAAACATATATATATTATAACATATATAATATATTGGGTAAAACAACGTGCCCCAACACACTAGTCATAGATGATTCTATAGTCAGGCACACTGATGTCCCACTCACCAGGCTAAACAAGGAGAAGATTACTGTCAGCTGCCTGTCGGGTGCCAGGATCCGCCACAACTCGGGTCACTACAAAACAAGTACAAATATGACTGTCATTGTCCATGTTGGTGTGAATGACCTGAGACATACCTCCCTGGACTACATGAAGAGACATGGAAGAGCTGTCCGATCTTGCAGCCCAGGGAGGTATGACCCTAACCTTGAGTAGGATTCTGCCATTTCCCAAAATGATACCGCAGTACAAGGAACAAAATGACTTCAACAATTGGCTAAGCTTCTGGTGTCATTCTAAGGAGATCCATTAGGTGTCTGCCTGGAACAACATGGTCGACAGACCATGATGCTTTGCCAGAGATGGCCTGCACTGGTCACCCATGGGATTCCAGATACTGGCTAAGGCTCTTGCCACCCCTATAGTGCCATTTTTAGACAAGGATCAAATGACAAATTCACCACTGTAACAGGAACAGACGAGCATAAACTGAGGGTAATGCTATTCAATGCTAGAAGTCTAAATCTCAAAATGCACTCACTCAAGGCACTCCTTAAAATGGAGAACATCGATATCTGTGCAGTGACTGAGACATGGTTCAAGGTTCCAAACAGCACCCCTGCACTACCAGGTTATAACTCATACTACACTTTTCGGCCACGTAACCTGGTCCGGAACACCAAAGGCGGAGGTGTGTCCAGATTCATTAAGGATATCCACACCTCCAGGCTAGCTACTCAGCATAATGCATCCGAGGTTATCCAAGTGCAACTAACTCTGGGCAAAACTGCAATCCAAATTGTAGCTTGCTACAGATCCACCATCATGCCCCAGGATTCCCACTCTTTTCTTGATATACTGGAAAATATTAGGGTTTGACCAAACACCCTAATAATGGGCGATTTCAACTACCCCATTAACTGGGAAAACTACTAATGTACCAACTCCTTCACTCAACGCTTTCTGGAAATCAAATTCCAGTGCCCTAGATCAACTTATCCACACCTCCACCAAGGGCAACAACATCTTAGACTTAGTCATTACCAACATGAGTGACAGGTGTTCAACACCCGAAGTCAACTTCCTCGTTGGTCAGATCCGACCATTTAATCACCCTAGATATCCACATCCCGCTCCTACACCCCTCCAATAAGGAAACCACGATAAAAAACTTCTTGAAAGCCAACTTCATGCTTCTTAAGACAGAAATGGAGAACTTCATGACACCCATGCAGACGGACAATACATTTATGACTGTGGAATCCTACAAAAATGCACTCTATAAGCACTTACATAAGTGCATGGATCGTGCTATCCCAAACAGAACCAAGACGCTTTCCTCCAAAAAAAGGAAGCCAATCTGGTGGTCCCCTGCCATAAACAAACTGTACAACAGAAGGAAGAAACTGTTGCAAGAGAGCGTAAAATTCCATGAGTGGTTGAGCTCCCTGGTCTGCCTCAGTAAGAAGCTGAGATCCCTTGTAAGGGCCTCCAAAGCTAGCTATGAAAATAAAATCACCACTGATTCTAAGGACAACCACAAAGCATTCTATAGCTATGTCAAGAATCTCAATGGCAACACCCAGATCTGCCCTGAGTTACAGCACAATGGCATGAAATTACAGAACTAACTGATACTGCCAACATCCTGGCAGATAGGCTCAGTACTAACTTTACCACCCTCTCACACCCTAAAGGGCCCTTATCTATACAGGAAGAATGCAGAGTCCCTGTAATCACAACTACACAGGTAAAAGCTGCACTCTCTGAAGCCAAAAACACAGCATCCATGGGACAGGACAACATCCCAGGATGTGTTTTATACGAACATCAGAATGAACTGGCTCCCCACCTAAGCACCATGTTCAATCACAGCCTCACATCAGGCTTTGTGCCCACTGAATGGCGCACAACAGGTCTCCCACTGCATAAAGGGAGAGACACCACTGATCCCGGGAACTATCGCCCTATTAGCCTGACGAGCCTGGTCTGCAAGGCCATGGAACATATCATCATGGAACTCATAAACAAAGACACTGGTAACCTCCAAACTCTGGACCCCACCCAGTTCGGGTTTGTAAAAGGCAGATCATACATCCTGAACCTAATCGACTTCTTTTGAGGCAGTCATCAAAGCTGTAGATGAGGCTAAGGTGGTTCACACAGCCTATCTTGACCTCGCCAAGGCTTTTGACACCATCCCCCATTCTGGAATTACTGCTAAACTCACTAAACTAGGTATAAATCCCTACATCACAAGATGGGTTGCCAACTGGCTCACTGACAGAATCCACACTGTAAAAGTTGCAGACTCCAAATCTGTGGTTAAACCAGTGACAAGTGGAGTACCACAGGGTTCTGTCCTGGGACCTCTCCTGTTTGGTATCTACTTCTCTGAAGTACAGGCTAACACAGAAGGCCTCTGGCTAACTAAGTTCGCAGATGACTGCAAACTAGGAGCCATAGTAGTCCCCAAATGATGTGGACATCCTACAAAAGGGCCTCACTGAGACAGATGCCTGGTGTCATTGCCATGGCCTCAAGCTCAATGCCAAAAAGTGCACTGTCATCCCGTTTGGTAAAAACACTGTACCCATGAACTACCACATAGGCAGCAGTCTACTTAACACCGAATGTGTGATGAGAGACTTTGGGACCAGGTGGACAGTAGTCTCTCCTTTGATAATCACATAGCCACTGTAGTCAGGAAGTCCTTCTACGTGGCACATCTCATCACAAAAGGGTTCTCATCCAGGAAAAAAATAGGTAATTGTTCCCTCTACTCGACACTCATTAGACCCATTATAGAATGTACCTCACAAGACATCTGCAACAGCTGGAAAGGCCACAGAAGTACCTTACAAAGACTATTATTGGCCTCAAACAGATGCCCTACACTGACCATCTTAAAAAACTCCAGCTTTACTCCATAGCACATCGCCTACTCAGAGGTGATTTCTGCCTAACATATAAAGCTATGTCAAACCCAGAGCTGTTGGACATGCTACACCTAAAGAAATCCCAATCCCTCCGAGCTACACACTCTAGGGACCTAAAACCTTGTCACCACAATAAACAGGACATGCTGGAGGGATAAATTCCTGTCCCAGAGACTTGCCATACTCGGGAACAAGCTACCCATCTATGTCAAGCAAAGTCCCTCATTAGCACACTTCAAGAAAAATCTTTGAGTGGATGGGAAATAGGAAATATACCCAGGGAATCACTTCTGCGGCTCTGCTCGACAGTGGCACAGGAAAATAACTTTCTTGGGTGGTATAAGCCAGGGAAACTTGTTGGCTACGCTTACTTAGGCCCTTGGGCCGATAGACTAGTACCTACCTATGAACCTATTCGACTAAATACAATATTATGTAGCATTGAAATGTGCTGACATTATAAGGGTGACAGTTCATTACTTACTCAAAGCAAATGTCAGACTGGAAAAGTTCAAATAGTGGATAAAGGGGAAGAAAAGAGAGTGAGAAAAAGTATTTGTTAGAAGAAATAATTAGGGTAGATATAGGAGGCAGGAGAAAAAAATAAGGAACATTACAAGTAAGAGAAACGAAACCAAGGAAAAGAATAGATAGCATGGACAGCAAGATTTACAGCTGCAGACTGTCAAGTAGATGGGTAGCAGGTGTCATAAAACTGGGTTTGGAGAAAAGTTTGGTGACTTTGAACAAACAGATTTGTCAACATTAACTGTGTGTGTGTGTGTGTGTGTGTGTGTGTGTGTGTGTGTGTGTGTGTGTGTGTGTGTGTGGTGTACAAGAAATATAAAGCAAATCTGTACTAATACCTGCTTGCGGCACTGCTGAGAAGGGCACTTGTGCAAGTGCAGTGGACTGGCTCCAGTAGGAAGGGATGGCAGCATACCTCTCAACATAATAGAACAAGAAATCTGGACAAGGCCATAAATAATTGGGAACAAAGGCCCAAAAATTGGGGCAATTTGTAAATATTGCACATACAAACTTTGAAAGTTGATAAACAGGTTTTGCATTAGAGTGAATTTTCTTAAGGAAATGAAGTCTGAAAATCAAATGCCTGACAACTTTCCGACTTCAGTGTTCAATGATTTGCCATTGATTTGACAGAAAACTGCAATTTTATGAAAAAAGACAAAAAAAATGGACTTTCTGCAAAAATCTGTAGTATTGAGAGATATGGATGGACGCCCTGAACTAACACCCATCAATCATTTTCATTTGTTTGCCAAAGCCATTACAGCAGTGTTTTGCAGAGAGGTGGGAAAAGCCTTACATTTGACTGGTATGTTGTGTGGGTAGTTTCTAAGTGTGGTGCAAATGTTATGGATTATGAAATGGAGAGATTAAGAGTAAAATTGTGCTCAGTGAAGTCCCTAGCAATTTCATCACTGCTTGATTCACATATATACACCCCCCTGTGTTTGTCAGTACTAAGTGCAGTGTTTTGGAGTGTGGCATGACTGCTACAGCTGCTGCTCTTTCAATACAAGTATCTGCTTTGGAAGTTTTCTCCAGAAGTCTGTTACTGACAGGATAAGAGATGCTACAGGTATACAACTAAGACAAACTAGATAAAGCAATAATAAGAAAAAGTACTAGGTCACACCAGAGGCTTGGGAGGTCACTGTTAAGAAACTGAGAACGGTTGTAAAATTTATCATTAAATACCATAAGTTCAGGTTATACTATAAGAGAATAACTATGTAAAGATAACCATGTCAGCAGCCAAAATGCATTACAAGTTGAATATTTTACTGTGCACATTTTAAAAAATGGACAGACTGGCCTAAACTCTGGACTGATGCATTTGCTTTTTTATTTTTTAATTCCTGGGAAATGCTATTCAGAAGTGAAGAGACATACAAGGGAACAGATTTAGTGGCACACCAGGCTGTGATTTTTTTTTATGTCTATTGTCATGCAAAGCTGACTATATAGTTTAATCTAGTAAAGATGGAAATGTGAGACTGTAGCCCACTGAGGGAGGGGAGATGGGAGGTGTAACCTGGACAGGAACTGAAACTTGTAAATCTGCTCCTTGTGAAAAGTCTTTTTTATATCAGTAATTTGTTGACACTTTTGCAAGTTTCTTTCAGAGAATGTGTAGTACATCAGTAAGAACATTTGTAAAATACACCATACATACATAGCACCACCACTGCCTTACTCTCCTTTACTAACACTATCCTTCAGCATAAAAACAATGGCTATCTCTCCTCTGCTACTTTTCCAAGACCTATCTAAAGCGTTTAACATGGTCCCACACAAACAACTTATCTCTGTCCTCAATAACCTATCCTTCTCACATTCAGTCACCAACTGGTTTCAGAGTTACCTGTCTGACCGCCAACAATCCGTTGTATGGCAGAATGACATATCTCCCCAACTACCCGTCTCCATAGGGGTTCCCCAAGGATCCATCCTTGGACCCCTACTCTCCTCTGTTTTCACCAATAATCTAGCCTCTGCCACCAAACATAGCACACTCATACAATACGCAGATGACTCGACCATCATCTGCTCAGCCCAGTCCCTACCCAAACTGCAGAAAGTCACACAGGAAGCCTTTTCCTCTGTTGAAACTTGGTTATCTGATGCCCAATTAATACTCAACCCAAACAAAACTAAACTACTCATCTTCCAACCCACTAAACATACTCAAAACAACTCTCACTTTAACATCACAGCAAAAGACACCACTACTATATACCCAACTGAACGCACCAAATTGCTAGGAGTGGAAATAGACAAACTAAAATTTGACATTCACATATCCATGACTATAAAAAAAGTCCACAAAAAACTAGGAGAGTTATACAGAAATAAGTAACCCCTCACCAAAACAGCAAAGATTACAATAGCAAATTCCCACCTTATCTCCACCCTACTTTATGCCTCTCCAATATATACCAACCTAAGGCAATGCGACCTAAACAAGCTAGAGACCTACTACAACAAAATCGCCAAATTCACCACAGGGGAATCCTACCATAGTCACCACTCTCTCTCACTTGCTGAACTGGGCTGGCTTGAACTCCCTCACCTCCTTCAATGGTATCAACTCTCACTCGCCCATAAACTAGTAAAGCATCCACTAAATGTCCCATCCCTCCAGAATCTACTCCAACCCTATCGCACCACCAGACCACTAAGATCCAGCAACAAAAATCACTTGCAGATCACTAAAGCCAATAACTCTGCTGATGAAGCACTATTCTCTTGCGCCATAACCAAATTATGGAACTCCCTCCCACCCACAATTACCTCCATACCATCATGAACCCACTTCAAAACTTTACTAAAAGCAAACCTAAAAACATGCTGGCTATGCCCTTGAAACTCCCACTCTAATATCACCCGCCCCATCCAACCACTACCTTTCTTTCCACTCCACTAACTACCTCGATTATAGCAAGCTCAGATGCTCATAACCCCAGTACTTATTATACAGCAGGAACTTCTTATTGTAACATTTGTTAATGTCTGTTATGTACTACACAGATAAAGATTATAGTCGACTGATGTACTATGTTCTTCATCTGTAAATATGTTGCAAGTAATTGCTATGTAAATTGTGAATCGCTATGTAATCCAATGTAAATACTGTCTGTTTATTTTAACTGTGGAGCTTTTCCCCTTGGGCCTCCGCTGAAAATGGATCTACGTCCAGTCGGACACTCCCAGGCAACACATATAAATAAATAAATAAATAAAAAAACTCAGCGCATACCAGTCAATGACACATGAGCTGCAGACTCTCAAACTTGGCAGTTTTTTTCAGGTGTTCCATTCTAAGTGAATGGAAGTCTAGTCTGACAACAAATGGTAGGGCTATTTGTTCTAAGTCTGTGCATTATGGGACAGATTTAGCTTTCCAAAGGAATCACGACATCTGCCCCCATGAGGGCAGTTAAGAGTAAAAACAAAATAAAATTTGTACTTATTCTGCTGCAGGCAGCTTTGGGAGGTGTAGTAAATCATGGCAAGATAAAAAAAACTTTTAGTTATGTACTCACCATAACTTCAGATGTTTGGGATCCATCTCGCCTACATTCTGACTGATGGGTTCGGAGCCGATCCCTCGGCTCCGACTCGGCACGCTTATGCCAAAGAGCGAAGTCTCTAATTGGCTGAGCTTACTATATCCCAGGATGCACCACTACCAGTCCCCCAGATCTAGTTTGTCCGCATACATGCACACATGCACGCCCTGCTTATATAACATCGTCAGATGAAACAAGATAAACAGTAAAACTCAAAACCGTTCAATCTCTTCTGATCTCCAAGGCAGGGGGAAGGAGGGTGGGTTTTAGGAATGTAGGCGAGATGGATCCCAAACATCTGAAGTTATGGTGAGTACATAACTAAAAGATGTTATGTGATCCTATCTCGCCTACATTCTGACTGATGGGACAGCGTCCCTAGCACCTGAATCCTGGGTGGCTCACTGGAAAACACTCCTGAGTACCGTGGAACCAAATGATGCTCGTCCTTTAGATGCCACATCCAATTTGTAGTGGGAAATGAAAGTGTGCGGTTGGACCAAGTAGCCGCAGCACAAATTTCCGATATAGCGAGCTTGGAATGAAAAGCTATAGAAGTGGCCATAGCTCTGGTAGAATGAGCTTTGATAGATGTTGTAAGTTGCTTATTCAAGAAGAAGAATAAGCCTGAGTTATGCAATCTCTGATCCATTTGGAGATAGTAGCTTTTGTGATGGTTTGACCCAATTTATTATCTGAGAAGGACACAAACAACTGGTCTGACTTACGAAGTTGCTGAGTCCTGTCTAAATAGAAGCGTAATTGCCTGTGAACATCCAATTTATGGAGAGTGTATTCTGCTTCATTAGAGAATTTTGGGAAGAAAACTGGTAGCTCTAGAGATTGTTGGAGACAGAAACTAGAACAGACCTTTGGGACAAAGGATGGATTAGGCCTAAGTGATACTCTATCCTTGTGGAAAATCAAGTGGCTTAATAGACAGGGCTTGAAGCTCTGAAACTCTTCTTGCAGAAGTAATTGCAACTAAGAAGGCAGTTTTCCAAGACAGATATTTTAACTCACATGTAGCAGCCGGTTCGAAGGGGAAGATGTTAATGCGAAGCACCAAATCAAGATCCCACGGAGGCCAAGGATGAAAAATTGGGGGTCTTAACAGGCCCGCACCTTTAATGAAAGTTTTGCATAGTCTGCTGCTCATCAATGGAGGATCCATGGATTCGTGGAATTTAGAGATAGCCGCTAGTTGGACTTTAATAGTAGAGACAGAAGATCCTTGATTAAACAGGGATGTTAAGAATTTCAAAACCTCTGGGATAGGAGCAGTGATAGGGTCTAAGCCCTTGAGTTGAGCCCAGATAGCAAACCTCTTCCACTTACTGAGGTACAATTTGTTAGTGGTGGGTTTGTGGGCCGAAGATAAAATGTGAACAACTTCCGGGTCTAGTGTGTGACTTCTGACTAAAGTCGGAAGTGGAGGAGCCAAGCTGTCAATTTCAAAGATCGAAGGGACTGATGCTGATGTCCCGACTGATGAATTAGCAGGTCCGGAATTAGGTCTAAAGTCCACGGATCGTCCACCGCATGCTTCTTCAGGTAAGGAAACCATACCTGACGAGGCCAGTATGGGGCAATCAGTATCATTGCGGACCCCAATTGAGAAGCTTTTTGAATGACTTTGGAGAGAAGTGGAATCGGAGGAAAGGCATAAAGTAGCCCTGTTGGCCAAGGTTGTGCTAGAGCATCCATAGCTGGTACTCCCTGATGTGGGATCAAGGAGAAGAACCTTTGGCACTTGGTGTTTAGTGGAGTTGCAAATAGGTCGCAGCACGGCGTCCCCCATCTCCTGAAAACCTGAGCTGCTACTGTTTGGTTTAGAGACCACTCGTGAGGAGAAAGAATTGTCCTGCTTAATTTGTCTGCCAATATATTTGACCTTCCCGGAATGTGGGTCGCTACCAAGAAGCGGTTGGTAGCTACAGCCCATTCCCACACTCTCATGGCCTCTCTGCAAAGGGGGTAAGATCTGGTCCCTCCTTGTTTGTTCAGATACCAGACCACCGACATGTTGTCTGTGTGGATGGCGATGATGCCCTGAGGAAGAAACCTGTGTAAGGCCTGTAGGGATAGAAGTACAACCCTCATCTCCAACACGTTGATGTGGAGAAGAGCTTCGTCTGGAAGCCAGGAGCCCTGAACTAGCCTGCCCAGACAATGCCCCCCCCACCCTATCTGGGAGGCATCTGTCGTCAGGGTAACCACTGGAGAGGGAATAACAAAGGGGCATCCTTGATTCAGATTGGATGTCTGAAGCCACCAGCGAAGGTCCCGTTTGCATATTTCCGTAATCATGATGTGATGATTGAGAGGAAGATCCTGAAAGGACCATTGAGTTGACAATAGCCACTGAAGAATCCTCATGTGCAATCTTACCAGAGGAACTAAAAGAACCGTGGCAGACATTGAGCCTAAAACTTGTAGAACCATCCTGGCTGGGGCTTTGGATCTCGAGATCAGAGCTTGAACTTGGCCCTGTAAAGTTTGGATCCTTTCGGCAGGAAGAAAGACATGCATCAATCTTGAGTCTATCTCTGCTCCTATGAACTTTATGCGTTGAGAGGGCAGCAAGACAGACTTTGACCAATTGAATGTAATCCCCAGGGTAACACCCAGGGAGATGGTGGCTTTGAGGTTGTCCATTAGTAGATGCCTGGTGGTGGCAGTCAGGAGCCAGTCGTCCAGATAGGGAAACACTTGGAATCCAAGACTTCTCAGGTGAGCCGTCACTACTGCCAAACACTTGGTGAACACCCTGGGGGCTGTGGTGAGACCAAAGGGCAGAGCGCAAAATTGGTAATGACCGACTCCCAGGCTGAAGCGCAGATACCTCCTGGACGCCTGATGTATCGGTATGTGATAATAGGCGTCCTTGAGGTCTATGGAGCACATCCAAACATCCTTCTCCAACAATGGGAGAATGGATTGTAACGTGACCATTCGGAATTTGGATTTCGTGACGGATTGGTTCAGTTTGCTGAGATCCAATATTGGTCTCAGGTCCCCTGTCTTTTTTGGCACTAAAAGGAACCTGGAGTAATTTCCTGATCCGATCTGGTCTGTGGGGACCGGTTGGATGACTCCTTTTTCTAGCAGCTTTAAAGCTTCTGTGGCTGCCATTTCCCTTTGACTGGGTGGTGGGTCCGGGATTCTTTTGGACGGTGGGGGCGAGTATGTGAATGGGATGGTGTAACCTCCGGCAATGATCCGAAGCACCCATCTGTCCTGAGTGATTGACTCCCAGGCTTTTAGGTGCTTGGCAAAACGACACCCGACTGGCTCCAGAGCAGCACAGCCGGGCAATCCCTCATGGCGTGTGGGAGGCTGAAGAGCCACGAAAGGACTCGCGGTCTCCAGAATTGCGGGGCCCTCTGCCGCCTCTGGGACGGCGTCTCCCTGAAAAATTTCCCCGTCCTCTGCCTCTGGAAGGGGAATCTTCCTGCTGTTGGGAGGAAAACTTATGAGATTTATGAACCACATTTTCCCTCCTTTAGCCTTGGGGTAAGGCCGAAGGGAGTGGAATAACGGGCACCTACGGCAGATAAAGTTTTTCCCTCTTGCTCACAGTGGGTAAGGGTGTCTTTAACCTTGGGTCCAAACAAGGAGGACCCATCAAAGGGAGCGTCGTGAAGGAAGACTTGAAGGCCTCCATGAACTGACACAAGCGGAGCCAGGCTTGTCTCCGTAGAGCCACGCCTGTGCCTGCCGCTCTACCCGCCCCTTCGGCCGCATAGGAAATGAGCCTCATGGACGAGTTAGAAATTGACGTAAGGATAGCCAACTGAGAGCTAACCGACTGGGCTAGCTGCTCAGGTAGGTTACCGAGAGGGAATCTGACAACTCCTTGACCAGATCCCTCTGAAGCCTGGTAAAATGTGCCAAATAATTCAGAGACCTTAAAGTAAAGGCCGCTGAAGTCAGGGTGCGCTTCCACCTGTCCATACTCCTAGACTCCTTATTAGGAGGATGGATGGACGTTGAAGCCTCTGCCACGTCCTGTTGTGTAGCAGATGCCACCACCATGGCATCTACAGCCACGCCTTTAGTGAGGAACTCCTTCTCGGGGGGAGCAGACAAAAATTTATTTGGACGAGAAGGGACTGGTTCCACGGAATCTGGATGTTCCCACGCCCTTCGACAAACTAAATCCAGAAGCTCGTCGAAGGGCGGAGACACCCAGGAGGCGGAGGGCTGAGCCCCAAAGGCCTTGAGGAGCACTGACTCATCAGCAGAGGGGGGTTTGGATATCCAGCCGCCTCGTTGTTTGAGGATCTCTAAGATGTCTGCAAATGAGACATCATCCGAGGACGACTTCGGGGACCCTCTGCATAATCAAGATCAGTGTCTGATGTAATAGACTCGGGGGAGTCCACGTGCTTCCTCTTGCACGATCTCTTCCTTGGGGATTCCTCCGAAGACAACTCCGAAGAACCCTCAGGAGGAGGGGAACCCCCAATGGGGGTAACCTCAGGCCCCGGGGCTCCGCTGACTACGGACAGGGGAACTGCCAAAGACCCAGTCTCCACGCCCAGGGAAGGTGCCGGTAAAGCCGGAGAGATGGCGAAGAGGACTTGGCCAAGGCACTCCTCATGGCTCTGAAAGCCGGACCCCCAGAATCCTGGGAGAGTCCGGTCCCCGGAGCCATGATAGCCGACGGAAGTCCCGCAGCGAAGCACCGAGGGGAGGCTCGGAACCAGCATAGGTCCCAAACATCACCCCGGGTCCAGCTGAAGAAGTCCGCGTACCAAACTCGGACCCGAGGCCGGGTTGGAGTAAGGGTCGGAGCCGACCCTAAGATCTCCACCGGCTCCAACAGCACCTGCTCCACGGAGCCGAAGCAGTCGGAGGAGGAATGGCAATGGGGTGGGCCAGGGTCATCGGCTCCGAAGCCAACTGGGTCGGAACTGAAACAAATTTTTGGAAGACTGGGGACTGGAACAGTCTTTGGAGCACCCTGTCTATATCAGAATCTGACATCCTCGAAGACCGAGAGGAAACAGAACGGGTTGAGACGGCCTCTCCAACGGCCCCAAAGGACTAGGGGACCGGCTCGAGGTGACTCTATGACTATCGGCGAAGGAATACACACACCAGATTCCATCGGTGCCAAGGTGGACTTCGGCGCCGAGGAGGAAGTGTCTGAGCGGGCGACCCTTGTCGGCTCCGAGACCAGTGGAGCCGACGAAGGTGACCCGCCTCTCGATGCCCCAGCCATCGGCTCCGAAGCCAGAGGAGTCGATACTGGTGGCATCGAGGCAGACCGTTCCGACCTCGGCTCCGAAGTCCTTGGAGCCGAAGGAGAGGCCTGCCTATGTCTCTTGGCGGTCGGATCCGACGGACTGGTCGGAACCGACGCCCTTTTCTTTTTTGCCGGAGGAGGAGAGGATGCCAAGGCTTCTTCAAAAGAAGGTTTAATTAACCCCTTAAGAATCAATTTATTTTTCCTCTCCTGGAGGACCCTTGAAGAAAAAGCGTGACATACTCTGCATGACTCCTGTAAGTGTTTTGCACCCAAACAATACACACAGAGCGAGTGATCGTCTGTGATGGACATTTTGAAGCTACATTTTGTACATTTTTTAAAGCCCGAAGGCCTAGGGTTCTGAGACATTATGGAAAGACAATTTCAGTAACTTTGACAGGAAAAAATACAATTACTGACTTACTGATTGACACCACCTAAATATAGGCTTACAGTTATCGCTTAAAAGCGCAAATGACAGGGAACTTTGAAAACCCTGTAAGGTTTTAGGAGGGTTGACTGACCGGGAAGGCCCTAGATGAAGGGGGCCTGAACCAAACTCAACCCAATCACACAACAAGTCTTCAACAAATCCAAACACACACAATGAGAAGATTAGCCGTTAAAACAGCTTTTGAGACAAAAAACAGCAAAAAACTGACAGAAAAAGTTAGTTAAATAACTACTCAGCTCAGCCAGCTCGAGACCACGTCTTCGCAGGTTAGCGGCAAACGAGATCTGGGATATAGTAAGCTCAGCCAATTAGAGACTTCGCTCTTTGGCATAAGCGTGCCGAGTCGGAGCCGAGGGATCGGCTCCGAACCCATCAGTCAGAATGTAGGCGAGATAGGATCACATAACATAAATATGTTTTCTTCATTTGCCCGTAGTGGTCCTTTAAAGATAAACAAACCTAGTTGTACCTTAAAAAGGAAAATCTACCAACAACAGTAGGAAAGATAACTAATGGTAAAAAGAGAAAGTAAACAAGAAGAGAAAGGGAAAACCACCAATGATGATAGAGGGGAAAAATCACCAATGGTAAGGAAACAACAAACTTGCTAAGGGTAGACCAAAGATTTTTAGAAGTGCAAGTAAGATTTCAGAAAGTACTTACAGAAAAATAAACATACAATTTGTACTTGGCTACAACAGGAGTCAGCTGACGCATCTTGTAACAGTGGCAAATTAAATTGAGGTCCTGTGGAGATGAGCATTTTGGGTAGACTTGCAGCTAGAGAGATTTTTGGTTGATCCAAGCTATATATCAGCCAGATTTTGTTCAGAGGATCAGAACTGCAACTTACAAGTCAAGAATAGATGAAGACTGACCACATCAGATGTAAAGATTTGTAATGCCTGTTTCCTTAAAGTCTCCAATTTTGCTTGAGGTAGGTTTTCCAGTTGTGATTTATCTAGACAGGCTCTGAACTACATTGTTTGTGATGGATAAAGTTGAGGCTCAGCTGGGAACAGAGATGGAACAAGTGATTCTTGTCTTGAAGTAGTAAAGCCTTGGTGGAAACAGATAGGAGCCAGTAACCTAAATACAGAAACACCTGGAACACTTGCAGTCTAAAGTGAGCTGCAACCACTGCCATACATTTCAACACCCTGGGGGCTATGGTAATATGAAAGGGCAGTGCTCTGAACTGGTAATGATTGGTTTCTAGATGGAAGTGCAGAAATCTCCTAGACTGGCTGCATACTTTGATAGAGTACCTGCCTCAAAAGTGGCAGAGGTGCCCTGAATGAGAACAGCATTGAGATTTGACTGAAACAGATGTCACAATGGAACAGGATGAAAAGACCCAGCATCCGTATCAGTTAATTATAGGCTGAACGGAGGTAGATTAAGCATATTGATTCCATCGGAAAGAAGAAAGCTCTCTCCACTAACTTGAAAGCTGAAAAGCCAAGGGTGACCTAAGTCTCACCTCACTGGATCTGAAGCAACATGTCAGGACCAAAAACCTACCCCCCACGCAATCCTTGAGGCAGAGGTTGGAAGTGAGCCATCTAGCACCGGAGCTCCAAGTATTGAGAGTAAATACTAGTCCACCAGATACAGCAAAGATGCTGCAGCACCAGGATCCTTCTGGATCCAAAAAGGTTGAACCCATCTAGATCAGAGAAAGTGTCAGAGTCAAATAAGGGTAAGACTTCAGATCCAACAAAGACACTCAGAAGTCTTAGGTTTACAACCTCCAAAAAAAAAAAAAATGGATGGATTGGAAAAGGAGTTAAAGCTTATAATGTGTTGGAAAAAGGCTCACAGGTCCAGCGGGAGGAGAAGCCAGTAATATACTTAAATGAATCAGAGTTGTGAGAAAGTATCTCATCCTATTAAAATCTGCTTCTGAAAAATGCCTGGATGATCTGAGGAAAGACTAGGCTGATGGTGGGACAGGAACCTCTTCAAAGGGTATCTTGAAGGAAGAGGGAATGAAGCCTCGAAGAAACAGGTTCCGGTGAAAATCTTGGTGACTTAATCCTGATCTTAGTTAGCTCTGAATGGGAAGATGGATCCGAAGGTTTAGTTTTACTTGGGAGTTGAACACTTGAAGGCAGATGGATCACACATCTTACCAACTTAACAGGCACAGCAGAGCCTAAAGTTAAGGAAGGAGAGAGATCAGAGGAGTGCTTCCTCCAAGATGGTCATTGTCCAAGGCAATAAACACATTGGGAATTAACAGACTTCAGAATCTTATGTCTGCAAGTGGAACATTTCTTAAAATCGGGAGATTTATCTGAATGTAGAAACAAGAAAAAAAAAAGGCTAATGAAAATACCAGCAATGGTGAGTATTAATATAGGACACTTGTGTAAAATCTTACCATAACCATAGATGTCCTTTTCTTCCATGTTGCAGTATCCATAACCTTTGGATTATCCTCTGCTCAATGACCCAATCGTCCGGCCAGTATACAAAAGCCTTATTCAATGCAAAGTACTGAGACAGAGGACATTGGCCACAGGGAGAGTGGGCCATAGAAGTGAAGTCTGCACGTACCTTTGTCAGAAATGAATGCCCAAGTCAGACCCCAGTCCCAGGACAGTTGCAAAAGTCTAGTATCATATGATAAAGTTTCCTTTTCTTTTTTTTCCCATTTTCTTGCATTAGGAGAGAAGGCTAGAACACTGCAGCATGGAAGAGAAGGATATCTATGGTTGTGGTAAGTTTTTAAATAAGTACACTATATGTCCTATTCTCATGTTGCAGTATTCATTACCTTTGGGTGAGTTCCATACCTCAAAGTTAAGAAGAGGGTGGTGGCTCGGGGCTGTTTTCTAAGAATCCATGCAGGATTGTCCTACTAGGTGGGGTGTAGTTTGCAGTGCTTGGTGAAGGGATGGACAGAAGTCCACGTAGCTGCTTCTAGAACAAAAGCAGTGTCCAGCCTTTTGAAGAAGGTTCCAGATGAGGCTATGGCTTCAGTGGAATGGGCTTCAATTTTAGAGTCCAGGTGTTTGCCATGGAAGGTGTAAAAAAAAAGGAGATGGCCTTGGAAATCCAGGCAGAAATAGGCTGCTTTGTTACTACTTTCACCAGAACCTTGGGGTGAAAGGAGAAAAAAAAGTTGCTATGGTCTACCAAGTGGCTTAGTCTTGTCTAGGTAGAAAGTACAGTTGTGTAAACTTACCATAAATGTAGACGTCAGAGTGTATCCACTGTTGCAGTAATCACATTTGGGTTATCTGCTTGCAGTAGCCCTCAGTTGGCCTGATTATCAAAGTCTTAGGTCGTGCGTTGGCTGCTCTCATCTTCCATGATGTCAGGGGGCATAAAGCATGCAGCCAACACCATTACATCAGTTTTTCTTGCCCCAGATGTCAGGTGCCCCCATAATGGGAAGCAATTATATATAAGGTTACACCTCCAAAAAAAAGCAAATACACCAAAAAGCTTTAAGCATAGTAAACAAATAGAAGTCATGGGGCTGGAGGGAGGGTAACCAGGACTGCAACCGTGAATACACTAGAAAATCTACATTTATGATACGTGTACACAACTGTACTATGTTCTTCGTGTTTCACTGTTGCAGTTATCACATTTGGGTAGATTCTCAAAGCTAAGGATGGGAGAAAGTAATTAAGACAGCATTAGGACCAGCTATAAGGCCCTGCAAGACTGCAGTGGCAAAGACAGCTCTGGATTTAAAAAAAATTGGCAAGTGGTAATGCTTGGTGAAGGTATGTACAGAACTCCAGGTAGCAGCTTCTAGGATGTCCCTGGTAGGGACACCTCAGAGAAAGGCTGTAGAGGAAGATGCAGCCCTGGTTGTATGTAGTCTTATCCCCTGTGGGTTAGGTTTTTCCATGGTGCTTATAGCAGAAATGAATGCAGTGGCCTATCCACTAAGAAATGGTTTGATTTGAAACAGCCTTTCCCTCTGCCCCCGCAGCAAAAGCAACCAGCAGCTGTTCAGATTTCCTGAGAGGTTTAGTCCTGTCCAAGTAAAATCTAAGTTGTCTGTGCACATCCAAGGAGTGCAATATTTGTTCCTCTTTCTGTGGATTAGGAAAGAATGTTGGCAAATTAATGGACTGATTAAGGGGCACACTGGATACCACCTTGGTCATGAAGGGATTGGTCCTGGGGAACACCCTGTCTGCATGAAAGATGATGAATGGCTCTACTGCCATGAAAGCCTGCAATTCAGACACCCATCCTGCTGAAGTGATGGCTAGAAGGAAGCCTGTTTTCCAAGAAAAGAATTTCAACTCTGATTTTGCAGCTGGCTCACAGGGAGGTAGAGTGAGCTTTTCCACTACAAAGTTAAGGTCCCAGGCTGGAGTAAGGGCTCTCCTGGGTGGTCTTACGTTTTTGGCCCCAATGAGGAACTGTTTCAGCAGTGAATGAGAGAAGAGGGGTGGGTTCTGTATTGTAATGAGCTGAAATGGCTGAGGCAAAAATTTTGGAGGAGGAAAAGGAAAGGCCCTTGTGAAGCATCTCAATTCAGTATTGAAGAATCTGAGGTAAATTGGGCACTGCTGTGCCCATCCCTTCAGTATGGCTCCAGGAACAGAATATTTTCCATTTTTCAGCATAGGATTTTCTAGTATGAGTCTTCCTTGCCTCCAGAAGGACATCCATCACTTGCTTCCTGAGGGATGGTAACGGAGAGATCAGGTAATTAGCCAGCCTGCCAGGTTCAGGATTTGAAGCTGTGGGTGCAGAATCTGGCCCTCCTGCTGGGACAGCAGGGCAGGGGTCTGAAGCAGGTGCCATGGTGCCAGCAGTGACACACTGCGCAAGAGAGGTGCCAGTGCTGGCATGGCCAGTCTGGTGCAATCAGTATTGTCCTTGGTTTGTCCTGTTTGATCTTTAGTAGTACCTTGGAGAGGAGAGACATGGGGGGAAGGCATAAACGGATAGGTTTTCCCAGGTGAAGGACAGGGCATCCACTTTCCAAGCTTGTTTGCGGGGAGTCCTTGTGCAGAATTTGTCCAACTGGTAATTCTGGGGGGAGGCAAACAGGTCTATCTCTGGGCTCACCCATTTGTTTCTCAACATGTTGAATATCTTTGTTTCCAATTTCCACTCGTGTGGGTCCATGAGATTTCAGCTTAGGTAGTCTGCCAGTGTATTTAGCTTTCCTGGCAGGAACTGAGTCTGTAGGTGCACTTGGTAGCTCAAGGCTGTGTTCCACAGAGCCATGGCTAACCTGCAGAGAGGATACAAGTGAGCTCCTCCCTGCTTGTGTATGTACCACATAACAGTGGTGGTGTCCGTCTTTACCAATAATTGTCCTGGAAGAATGTGCTCCTTGAAGGCTGTCAGAGCATTCTGTACAGCTAACATTTCTTTTTGACTGATATGCAGGTGCATTTGACTTGGGTTCCATTTGCCCAGAATGCACTTACCTGCCAATTGAGCCCCCATGCATAGTCTGATGCGTCTGTTAAGGTGTGGGTGGCAGGGGGTACTGTGAATGGCAGTCCCCTTGTTTTGGTGGAAGGCCTCTGCCCACCAAAGGAATTCTTATCTGTAGACAAGGTATGATAGGAATCACTGATTCTAGATCCTGAGAATGTTGACACCATAGACTTTTTAGATACCACTGTAATTCCCTCAAATGCAGTCTTGCATATGAAATTAGTAGAATGCAAGAGGCCATGAACCCCAGGGCTTGCAGGATTTTCTTTGCAGATAACTCGGTCTTTGTGGCTAGTAGTTTAAAGTAGGCTGTCAAATGAACTTGTTTCTCTGGTGTAAGATAGGCAATCTGAGAAGTTGTATTCAAGTTTGCTCCCAGGAATACAATTTGTTGGCAGGGTATAAGATAAGATTTCCTTTCATTTATGATGTACCCCAGAGAAGTGAGCAATTTCTCTACAAATGCTAGATTTAATAGCATGTCCTGGCTTTCTGCCCGAGTTAGACAATCATCCAGGTATGGGTATATATATGAATATTTCTTTGTCTGCAAAATGCAATGATTGCAGCTAGGCACTTTATGAATACCCTGGGTGCAGTAGATAAGCCAAAGGGCAGTGCAGAGAAATGATAGTGCATGTAGCCTGCTCTGAAGCATAAGTATCTTCTGCAAGATTCCCTTATTGGGATGTGCAGGTAAGCATCCTTTAAATCCAGTGTTGCCAACCAGCCATCCTTGCCTAGCATGGGAAGCAGCTGAAGAGTTAGCATCTTGAATTACCAAAAATGTGGATAGGATAGGACGCCATGAATTGTCTTTTCTGGGTACCAGAAAAAGGCTTAAATAGAAACCTTGTCCCCATAACTCTTCTGGGACAGGCTGAATAGTCCTGACGCTTAAAAGAGAGAGAACTTGCTTTTGAGCCTCTGCCCACTGATTTGGGGTTGGTAAGGAGTGGAAGTGGAATCTGTATCCTTGAGAAACTATTTAAAACCCATTTGTCCTGGGTAAAAAGTCCCCAATTTTTTGCCTTCAGGGCAATCTTTCCCACTAAAGGGAAAGACAGTTGTGCAGGGCTTGGGAAGTTTAAGGTTAAGTCATTGAGACAGTTTACCATGGGAGGAGTCTTACTACTCGCTGCTTTCAAAGTGGGAGCCCCCCACTGCTTAGTCCTGTGAGTACCTTGGGACTGAAGCCTGGGTGTTCTGCTGGTTCTGGGTTTGGACTGAAGGCCTGGAAGAGGAAAGTAAGGACCAATTCATGGAGGGCCAATGCCTACTAAATCTTGGAGGCTGTATTTGTAGGAAATCTTTAACAGTTTGCATAGATTTAGCTTTTTCCTCCATCTTTTTAAGGATGACTTCTACTTTGCCAAACAGGCAGTCCTGATTTAAGGGAGTCCCGGCAATTTAGCTTTAACATGATCTCGCAAAGATTGCTCCTTAAGCCAAGCATGCATTCTAAGTACAGACCCAGTGACAGCAGCCCTGCAAGATGCCTCTCGTGAATCAAAACAACATTGCAAAGTATGCTTTCCAACTTGTTCAGCAAAAGGCATTAAATCCTGTAAATCCTTATTTTCAGCACAGTCAGGAATCAACATCATTTTCTGTTTAAGCAATCCAATAATATGCTGCTGATACTTTAACATATGAAACTGGCAGTTTAAGGCCCTAATGGCCAAGGTTGCAGAAGTGTATACCTCCTTACCCCATATATCCAGCGCCCTGGAATCTCTATCAGAGGGGGTAGGATTTTTGGCAGTAGTAGCCTTAATGCCCTTGGGTCCCTGTAAAATTGTCTCGGGATTCGCAGTAGGATTTTTAAAAAGGAACTTGTGAGAGTCAGGAACCCTGTAATATCAATCGGGTTTTCTGGGAGCAGGAGGTAGAGAGTTATGGGCCAAGCAAGATTCCGAAAAGGCATCATCAACAATGTCTAGTACAGGGGGGATAGCTAAAGGCCTGTGTTAGGACAAGAGTAAGAAATTCCAAAGCTACTTTTTAGAATCAGAGCAATTCTGGCTTTCCAAGAAAAAATGCTCCCCAACAGTATGCAAGGTTTCACCAAAAGAGAAAACTTCTGGGGGGGGGGGGGGGGCAGAGGGAATAGAGTCCTCTGCATCAGAATCCTCATAAGTGGATAAGGGTAAATCCTGGTCATCATAGTAAACAGAAACTTCAGAATCCTGATCAGAAGTACCATAAGCAAATTCAGTCCTAGGTCTCTTAGAGGGGGAAGGTTGGCTTCCCCTGATTAAAGTAATACGGTCTTCAGCCATTCTTATTTGTTTTTTAGGCATAGAGGCCTGACCATGCGGTCTGGGCGTCAGTTTTCTAGGCATGGTTCGAGTTTAAGGCCTTGAAAAAGAAGATGGCTTTGGTTTAATATGCAAGTCAGTAGGCCTGAATACACCCTCAGAAGCCGGTGCCTGCACAGCGGCTCCGGACCCATCCAAGGTAGAGACATCCGCAGGTTCCACAGTTGAAGCATCTCCCGGCATACTGGACTCCGAATGGATCTCAATAGAGGCCTGTGAATCTGAAGTAGCAGGTATAACGGGCTGTGAAAGCAACTCACTGAGTACCGGCAAACTGGTGACTACCTCAGGAGAATCGTCGTCGGCAGCTTTGGACCTAGGCGGCCTGTCTCTATCTTTGCATTTTTTCAGAATGTCGGTAGTCTGATGGCTTACCCAAGACTTATCTGGATAACTCAACAGAGTACCAAAATATTTGGAAGCGTAAATATACAGACGAATAGTTTGTTTAAATAAGGCACAAAACCAACAGCAAGTTACATCGTGGTCAGGGCCTAAGCAAGGAATACAGTACGAATGAAAATCTTTATGAGGTATTTGCTTTCCACAAGAAATACAACTAGTGGCTTTTACTGACATCGGTTTAGAGCAAGAAAAAGTTTCCCCAACAGGGTACTTGGCTTTAGTTGAAGACTTTGGCACTGAAACTTGAAAACAAAAATTGCAGGAGTCTGCCGACCAGCATTTACGAACTGCTTTTGCTTCAGGCACCGCACGGCAAGAAAGACTGATGTAATGGTGTTGGCTGCATGCTTTATACCCTTATCTGACATAACTGAAGATGAGACAGCAAATGACGCAGGACCCAAGACTTTGATAATCAGGCCGACAGAGGGCTACTGCAAGCAGATAACCCAAATGTGATGACTGCAGCAGTGAAACACGAAGAACATCCAACACTGTCTTGGCCAAAAAGGAATCATCAACAAGATTTTTGGTTTGTTCTGACTTTTTGTAGAGTGGGAAGGGGGGGAATGAATAGAGAATCATCCCATTCCATGACACAGAAAAGGTGTCCGTCGCCCTTGCTAAGGGGTTGGCTGCCTGGTACAGAACTCTGGACATTGTCTTTTCAGAAGGGAAGGAAACAGATCTACACAGTGAAATGAAAGTATTTTCCCCTTCCTGATTTATTTCTTTGCATGTTTGACACACTTAAATGTTTCAGATGATCAAACAAGTGTAAATATTTGACAAAAATAACCCAAATAAAGACAAAATACAGTTAAGTGATGATTTTATTTAAGGAAAAAAAAGTACAGTTTTGTACCTACCATAAATGTAGATGTTCGAAGATCCACATTGCTGCAGTCCTTACACTTGGGTAGTCCGCTGTCCTCGGTCGGCCCGAATATCAAAGAATAAGGCTGACGTCGGTCAAGGCGCATTAGACTGACATCAGGACGTCAGGGTACAAATGCGCATGACCGACGTCATATACTCAAGTCTTTTCTTGCCCCAGATGTCAGAAGACCCCAAAAGAAAGGTCAAAACCAAAAGACAGCAAACAACCAACCAACCACCCTTGCACTAATAATATGTACAATATATACAATAAATACAATATTTACAACCCAACCCACACAACCGCCTCTAACTACAGAGGGGAAGGAGGGAGGGTAAATTGGACTGCAGCAATGTGGATCTTCGAACATCTACATTTATGGTAGGTACAAAACTGTACTATGTTCTTCATCTCACATTGCTGCAGTCCTTACACTTGGGTAGAATCCCAAAGCAGAGGTAAGGGAGGATGGCAAAACTATAAAGCAGCAGGAGCTGCCAAAATGCCCTGTAAAATAGCAGTGGCAAAACCAGCCCTAGATTTAGAGTAAAGTGGAAGGTGATAATGCTTAGAGAAAGTATGCACTGAACTCCAAGTAGCTGCCTCCAAAATATCCTTAGTTGCCACCCCTTTAAAAGCTGTCGAAGTGGCAGTAGCCCTAGTGGAATGAGGCCTAATCCCAGCTGGAATCTCCTTACCATGATGGGAATAACAGAAAGCAATGCAAAACCCAATCCACTTAGAAATAGTTTGTTTTGACACAGGCTTGCCCTGAGAACTCAAAGCAAAAGAAACAAATAACTGCTGAGACTGCCTGAACCCTTTAGTTCTGCTCAAATAATATCGCAACTGCCTGTGTACATCTAAAGTGTGCAAAATCTTTTCCCCTTTATTTTGGGGATTTGCATAAAAAGTAGGCAAATGAATAGTTTGGTTTAAAGCCACACTAGAAACCACTTTAGGCATAAAGGAAGGATTAGTAGGCAAAGATACCCTATCCTTATGGAAAATTAAGAAAGGCTCAACTGACATAAGGGCCTGTAATTCAGAAACCCTTCTTGCAGAGGTAATGGCCAACAAAAAAGCAGTCTTCCATGATAAATATTTCAACTCGGCAGTAGCTGCAGGCTCAAAAGGTTGTAGAGTGAGTTTCTCCAACACAAAATTGAGATCCCAAGCAGGAGTAGGAGCTCTACGTGGGGGTCTTATATTCTTTGCCCCTCTAAGAAATTGCTTGAACAAAGGATGAGAAAACAATGGTGGGTCACAGTCATAGTGAGCCGAAATTGCTGCAGCATGAACCTTAATAGAAGAGAAGGACAAACCTTTGTCCAGTAACTCAGTAAGATATTGAAGAGCCGCACTTAAATTAGGCTCAGAAACATCAAATTCCTTTGCTGCACTCCAAAATAAAAATCTCTTCCATTTATCTGCGTACACTTTCCTTGTACTAGGACTTCTGGCTTCAAAAATAACATTCAAAACTTGCTGTGGAAGTCGAGACCCTCCAGGGTTCAAAACAGAATATGCCAGGCTGTTAGGTGAAGAGAATGAAGTTTGACATTGAGTAAATGACTGTTCTCCTGAGACAGCAGGTGTGGAATCAAAGGCAAAGGCCATGGAGGCTCCCGTACCAGACTTCTCAGTAAAGGGTACCAGTGCTGTCGAGGCCAATCTGGAGCTATTAAAATCATCCTTGGCTTGTCCTGTCTGACCTTTAGGAGCACCTTTGGGAGGAGAGGCAGAGGTGGAAAGGCATACACATGAAGATTGCTCCAATTGAAAGAAAGAGCATCCACTTTCCAGGCTGTGGGATGAAACCTTTTTGTGCAAAACTTTGGCAGCTGGTAGTTTAGTGGAGAAGCAAACAGATCTATGTCTGGAGTTCCCCATGACACTGTCAATTTCTGAAATACATGAGGATCCAATTTCCACTCGTGGGGATCCATAATTCTTCTGCTCAACGCATCTGCTAAGGAGTTCTGTGCTCATAGGCAGAAACCTTGCCTGAAGATGTAGCTGTAAACTGAGAGCAGTCTCCCACAAAATCATTGCTTGCCTGCATAGAGGATAAGAATGTGTTCCCCCTTGCTTGTTGATGTACCACATGACAGTTGTGTTGTCTGTTAGAATCAACACCTGCCCTGGAAGAAGTAAATCCTTGAAAGCTATTAATGCAAATTGGACTGCTAACATCTCCTTCAAGTTGATATGTAGATGTTGTAGTCTGGCAGGCCACGTGTCTTGTATCCACTTTCCATTTAGATGACCTCCCAAGCTTTGTCTGAGGCATCTGTCGTTAGAATCTGACTCGCCTCTGGCCGGGTCACAGAGAGTCCCTTGTTTAGGTGACATTCCTGAGCCCACCACAAAAATTCCTTTTGAATGCAAGGTATTATCTGAATGACAGTGTCCATATCCTGGCAGTGCTGTGTCCATACATTTTGAGATACCATTGTAGCTTCCTCATATGCAATTTGGCATTGGGAAGCACCAGAATACAAGATGCCATGAACCCCAAGGCTTGAAGGACTGTCCTTGCAGTCAGCCTGGACTGATGAGACAATTGATGGAAGTAAAGGGAAAGATTCTTTTGTTTGTCCGGGTCAAAAGGCCATCTGGGATGCTGTATTCAGTCTTACACCCAGAAAGCACATGTCCTGAGAGGGTACTAGACTGGACTTTATTTCGTTCACAGAATACCCCAGGCATCTTAGCACTGCTATCACATATTGCAAATGATGAAGAAGTTCGTCCCTTTCTTGAGCCAGAATCAAGCAATCGTCCAAATAAGGATAAATCTGTATTCCTTTTAGCCTGAAGAAAGCTATCACTGGAGCCAGAACTTTCGTGAACACTCTGGGCGCAGTAGATAAGCCAAAGGGCAATGCAGAGAATTGATAATGAGAAGTCCCAGCCCGAAAACGCAGATACTTCCTGCAACTTAGTCTGATAGGAACATGAAGGTAAGCCTCCTTGAGATCCAGAGTTACCATCCAGTGATCTTTGCCCAGCAGAGGTAAAAGCTGTTGTAACGTCAACATTTTGAACTTGGGAATGTCCAGATAAGTGTTGAGGATAGATAAATCCAAAATTGGTCTCCACGTGTTCCCCTTCTTTGGTACTAGGAACAGGTGAGAATAAAATCCTAGGCCCACTTCTGGCAGAGGGACCGGCTGTATGGCCCCTATTTGAAGTGGCAGAGAAATTTGTTTGTGAGCCTCTATTCTTTGTTGAGGAGGAACGTCTGGCATGCCTTTGAAAGGAGGCAAGGTATGGAAATAAAACTTGTAACCTTGGTGTATGATATCCAATACCCATCTGTCTTGGGTAATTAAACTCCAATTTTCCTTGAAAAGTGCCAACCTTCCTCCCAAAGGTGCTGCCAGACGAGAAGGCTCTGGCAGCTGAAAAGGTAGGTCATTGGGCCTGTTTACGAAAGGACTGACACCTGCCCTCACCCGAAGACTGTGCAGGTGAACTCCCTGTTCTAGGCCTGAAAGAGCCCTGAGCTCTGCCCCTACCACGTCTAGATCTACCCCTAGACTGGGAATCATAAGAAGGATACGTCCACCCCTTGGTAGGCCAATTCCTACTAAACTTCGGAGGCTGAACCTGCAAAAAATCTTTAACAGTCTGCATAGACTTAGCCTTGTCTTCCATTTTCTTTAAGACTGCCTCCACAGGTGAGCCAAACAACACATCAGACTGTAAAGGAGCATCTAAAATCCTTGTCTTAACATGGTCAGATAAATTCTGATCCCTCAGCCAGGCGTGCCTGCGAAGAACTGACCCAGTGGCAGCCACCCTAGACGAGGCCTGTACAGCATCAAAACCACATTGCAAAGAATGCTTACCCACCTGTTCAGAAACATGTACCAAATCCTGTAATTCCTTACACTCAATACCTTCCGCCAGAGCATCTACCTTAGACTTCAATTGAGAAAGTAGATAGTTTTGGTATTTCAACATGTGAAACTGGCAATTCAAAGCCCTCATAGCTAAGGTGGAAGAAGTATAGACTTTCTTTCCCCATCTATCCAAAGCCCTGGCCTCTTTATCTGGAGGTACGGATTTTTTACAACAGAAGCCTTGACACCCTTAGGCCCTTGACTAACAGTTTCTGGGTCCGCCCTACGACTCTTAAAAAGATATTTATGAGCTTCAGGCACCCTGTAATACCTATCCGGTTTAACAGGAGCAGGAGGCAAAGAATCAGGATTAAGAGCAGCCTCTGCAAACACATCTTCCACAACATCCAGAACAGGAGGTATAGCCAAAGGCCTATGCTGGGGTAAAACAAAATTCCCTAAGCCTTTTCCTGGAATCAGAGAAGTCCTGACCTTCCCACTTAAAATGTTCCCTCATGGAATGAAGAGTCTCTGAAAAAGAAAAATCCTCTGGAGGAGAAGCAGAAGGAGTAGAATCATCCACATCAGAATCAGAATAAGGAGAATACTCCTGCAAGTCTTCAGCCGAAGACTCGGAAACATCCGAAGCCTGCTCAAAACTCCCCAACTCTGGTTCCACCCTAGGCCTCTTATCAGGAGGGGGCAAAGAACCTCTAATTAAAGTAATTAAATCTTCTGCCATTCTAAGCATGTGCTTCTTGGGCACAGTTCCTGATGAACTAGGAGTGACACCAACAGAAGCTAAACCTGGCCTGCCTCTGGGAGAAGCCTTGGAAACAGAAGGAGAGGGCCTAACCACCCTAGGAAGGGAGGGGAGTACAGTAACCTGAGAAGCCCCTTCAGCCTGACCTGCCTCCTGAGAGGCCACATCCTGCAATAACAAAGTCTCCCCCTGGGACTCCAGAGAAACCTCCGGCGGAACCCCCGGTTCCAACGACACCTCCAAAGAACCAGCGTCCGGTACGGATGACTCTTCTTGTCTGGGCTTAGCTGCTTTGTCTTTGCGCTTCTTCGAAGAAGCGGGCGTCGGAGCATCCGACGGCATATTATAATTGCACCGCTTCGAAGACTAACCTGGCACAATCTAACCTTCGCAATAGTGCGCTTATTAAACCTAGCACAAAAGCGACACCCAACAACGTCGTGCTCAGGCCCCAAACAAGGAATACACAAAGAATGATAATCTCTATGCGGTATCTGTTTCCCACAAGAAATACAGTTATTCACTTTTTCTGACATCCGGTAAACCACTGAGGCAAGAAAAAACTAAAATATTCCCCAACGGGGTACTTAGCCAACTTTGACTCGGTCTGAAACTCCGAATTCGAAAAATTTCAGAACGCCGAACGGCACTTGCAACGCTGCTTCTGCATCGGACCATGTGGCAAAAAAGACTGAGGATATGACGTTGGTCATGCGCATTTGTACCCTGATGTCCTGATGTCAGTCTAATGCGCCTTGACCGACGTCAGCCTTATTCTTTGATATTCGGGCCGACCGAGGACAGCGGACTACCCAAGTGTAAGGACTGCAGCAATGTGAGATGAAGAACATCTAACCAAACCTACATGGCAGTAGGTGAAGGAGTATCCATTTCAGAGGAGTCCCATTTAAAAAAACTCCCTCATCCCAGAGATAGTTTCTCGTAAGGTACTCTTCCAGGGAAATCTGCCTCAGCAGAGTCCTCCTCTTGGAAGACACACCCAAGAGGGGAAGGCATTTGAGAAGCATAAGAAAGGCAGTCCTGAAAGAGGAACCGGAAGAGTCCTCAGCTTAAATAGGAAGAGGATTTTCAGTCTAAGGCCTACGGCTGATAACAGGAGCAAGCCAGAGGGGAAGTATCCATTTAAGGCCTAAGAGCCATGAAGGCATTAAACAAACCCTGAGAGAAAGCTTGCCAATATCAGGCAGGCTTTCAGGAGGTGGAGAGAGCCATTTTGTTTTTGTTTCCTTATTAAAAAACATGCCAGGAGGGCGCAGGGCCTAATTTTAGGTGGTCCCCCAACAGTAGAAGGGCCAGTCTGGACTTAGGTTCATAGGTTTGGACTAGGCTAACGACCATGGAGCCTTTACAAACCTAGCCCATAGAAAGTACTGTTGTGTACATTTACCATAAATGTAGATGTTTGAGTGTATTCACTGTTGCAATCATCACATTTGGGTTACCTGCCTGCAGGTAGCCCTCAGCTGGCATGAATACCAGAGTCTTCGGATTCCTGCATCAGATGCGGTCTTCTTCCATGACGTCAGGTCGTCAGGGGGATAAAACATGCAGCCGACGCCATTACATCAGTTTTTCTTGCCCCAGATGTCAGGTGCCCCCACAATGTGAAGCAATTATATGTTACAGTACACCTCAATCAAAAAGCAAATACACCAGAAAAACTTAAATATACCAAACAAGAAGAAAAGGTAGAGCCAGGAGAAGTCAGGGGGCTGGAGGGAGGGTAACCAGGACTGCAACAGTGAATACATTTGAACATCTACATTTATGGTAAGTGTACACAACTGTACTATGCTCTTCGTGTTTCACTGTTGCAGTCATTACATTTGGGTTGATTCCCAAAGCTAAGGAATGGAGGAAGAAGTTAAAGAGCATTAGGGCCAGCTATTAAGCCCTGCAAGACTGGCAAAACCAGCATGGATTTAGAAAAAATAGGCATATGTTAATTTATTTATTTACATTTGTTGACCGGGACTGTTCGACTAGGCATAGGTCCATTTTCAGTGGAGGCCCGGAGAGAAAAGTTCTACAGTTAAAATATACAGACAGTAGTTGCATTGGATTCACATAGCTATTACCAATTTGATCAACATACCAACTGACAATTACAAAGTTACAGATGAACATAGTACATCACTAAACAACTAGAATCTTTATAATTTGTTAAGTACATAGCAGACATTAACAATTGCTACAATAAAAAGTTCCTGCTGTATAACAAGTAGTTAAGGCTTATGAGCATCCGAGCTTGCTATAATCAAGGTAGTTAGTGGGGTGGAAAGAAAGGTAGTGGGTGATATTAGACTGGGAGTTGCAAGGGCATAGCCAGCATGCTCTTAGGTGCAGTTTTAGCGAAGATTTGAAGTGGGTGCATGATGGTACGGAGGTAATTATGGGTGGGAGGGAGTTCCATAACTTGGCTATGGCGCAAGAGAATAGTGCTTCTCCAGCAGAGTTATTGGCTTTAGTGACCTGTAAGTGTTTTTTTGTTGCTGGAGCTTAGTGGTCTGGTGGTGCGATAAGGTTGGAGTAGATTCTGGAGGGATGGTACCTTTAGTGGATGGTTTACTAGTTTGTGGGAGAGTGTGAGTTGATACCATTGAAGAAGGTGAGGGAGTTCAAGCCAGCCCAGTTCAGCAAGTGAGAGAGAGTGGTGACTAAAGTAGGATGTCCCTATGGCGAATTTGGCGATTTTGTTGCAGCAGGTCTTGAACTTGTTTAGATCGCATTGCCTTATGTTGGTATATATTGAAGAGGCATAAAGTAGGGTGGAGATAAGGTGGGAATTTGCTACTGAAATCTTTGGTGCTTTGGTGAGAAGTTGCTTTTTTCTGTATAACACTCCTAGTTTTTTGTGGACTTTTTTATAGCCATGGATATGTGAATGTCAAACTTTAGTTTGTCTATTTCCACTCCGAGCAATTTGGTGTGTTCTGTTGGGTGCATTGTGTTTTTGTCTTTTGCTGTGGTATGTTCTGTTGGGTGTATTGTTGTGTCGTCTTTTGCTGTGATGTTAAAGTGAGAGTTGTTTTGAGTATGTTTGGTGGGCTGGAAGAGGAGTAGTTTAGTTTTATTTGGGTTGAGTATTAATTGGGCATTGGAAAACCAAGTTTCAGAGGGAAAGGCTTCCTGTGTGACTTTCTGCAGTTTGGGTAGGGACTGGTCTGAGCAGATGATGGTTGAGTAATCCGAGTATTGTATGAATGTGCCATGTTTGTTGGCGGAGGCTAGATTACTGGTGAAAACAGAGAAGACTAGGGGTCCAAGGATGAAGCGTTGGGGAACACCTACAGAGACAGTTAGTTGGGGAGATGTGTTGTTGGCGGTCAGACAGGTAAGTGAAACCAGTTGGTGATGGACTGACAGAAGGATAGGTTATTGAGGAAAGAGATGAGTTGTTTGTGTGGGACCATGTCAAATGCTTTAGATAGGTCTAGGAAAGTAGCGGAGGAGACAGAGACATTGTTTTTATGCTAGTGTTAGTAAAGGAGAGTAAGGCAGTGGTGGTGCTATGGTTTGGTCGGAAACCATGTTGAGTACTGGAAAGGAGCTTGTTAGTAAGGAGGTAGTCTGAGACCTGAGAGTGAATGCATCTCTCTAGTATTTTGGAGAGTGGAGAGAGAATAGCTATAGGGCGGTAACTGGTTAGTTCTGTGGAGGGGCCGCCTTTGTGGAGGGGAATTATGAGAGATAATTTCCATAGTGTGGGAATGTAACTTTGACAGAGATCGGTTAATCAAGATGGATACTGGGTAGGCTAGAGCATCAGCTATGATTTATAGGTATTCACTTGGGAGGTTGTCTGCTGCTAATTTGTTGGGCTTAAGGTTAGTTAAGAATTTTTTTATTAAACGTTGGAAGAAAGCTTAGCAACCTGGGTGGAAGTACTGAATCAAGTACTGTGTTGCTGCCGTACTTTAAGGAAGACAAACTCCAAGGTCCATAAACGCTCAAAAGAAATTTATTGAATACAAACTAAAAATACATAAAAAACGTCGACCTAGGTTTCGTCCGTGTCTCCGAACTTCTTCAGAACAGTTAATGTTGTACAAGGACCTCTTAAATATCTTCCTTAATTAGCAATTAGTTACTTAATTATTCAATTGACTTTCTGTGTAAAGTTTGTTCAACCAACAGTATCTGGTACACAGATAGCCAATATACATTGTGTGCAAGTACTATCAAGTGAAAAACTACAAAGTAAAAAACTAAAAACTAAAAACTAACGATTGAAAACTAAAAACTGACAACTAAAACTACCAGTTGAAGCATGTACACACTTTGTTCTAAATCTATAATATTTAAATAATTATTTAGCAATAATATTAAAAAACCAAAATTGGTGATAATAATAATAAGAATAATAATGATGATGAACATTATTATTGACAAGGCCAAATTTTAATGAATGTGTGAATGTGTTTATGTATGTAGTTATTACTATAATGAATATACTGTAAGCAATGTCGTTAAAAAAACTTATGATAATTTTATGAATGATTCTATATATATCTCTTTTATATTAGTTGTGTGTCTGTATGCAAGGGGAAAGCAAGAGGGAAGTCTAAACCCACAAACAAACATAACAAAACAAATAAATAACCAGTCCAATATCTTACCAAAAATATCTACATGTGTGTAAAAATAGATAGAAATGCTTGAGGTTCATTAAAAAACTTGTGTCCATTAAACAATGTAATACCTTTAGATGAACCATATAGTGAGTTAAAAATGCATTATATACATGATTAAAATAGTATTAATAATAAATACAAAAATAACAATAAATATGCAGATGGTAAATATACGTATATAAATACTATAAAACATATATCTACAAATGTAGTACATATACCTGTCTGTATATAATAGTGTATATTGATTGTGTACATGTGTGTCCAGTTGTGTATAATGTCTACGACATGCCCAATGAGGTGTCCATGAATGACATCCCACAAATAAATAATAAATACACACTTATTATACAAATATACTGTGCTAACTGAACATATATGTATATGTACTAGTTTGTATGTGAAAGGTTAAGCTTATTAAATAAACAGGATAAAAAATGTATGCATAATTGTAAATAGTACATAATAAATGCAAATACAGAAATAAATACACATGTATACACAAATTGATAGATGTGAATAAATATAATGTAATATAAAAACTCATATAGTGCATGTATCTCTAAAATGTGTACACCAAAAGTAAATCAAAATCAGTGACCCTTAATGTTGTTAAGCCGTAAAATAGGCTTTATACTGATGTATTCATTAAGTCCAGGGTACTGATGTGCATTAAGATATATTTGCATCCTTAATTCTAGGATGTCCAAATTAAATTTAGTTAATTTACCCTGTGCATCCAAACTCTGGTGTACTGCACCAAAAAACTTGAAAGAATGATCTTCGTATTGATTTGTGTGTCTGGCTAACGCGTTAAACGTTTATGATTTTAATATCCAATAAATGCTCTTTAACCCTATCTCTTAAATGCCTGCTCGTCTTGCCAACATAAAAACCTTCACATTGTTGGCAGACGGCTATATACACAACATTAGTGGTGTAACAATTTATATGCTGACATATTTTAATGTTGTGATTATTAACTGTCACAACTGTATCTGTATTAATCATATATCTACATGTTGAACACCTACCGCATTTAAAATTGCCTTTAGGCTTATGAGAAGTGTTATTAATATTAGCATTCAAGTTTTCAAAAAGTTCCTTGAAGGATATGTCCTTCCTGTATACATGTGTTACATGCCCTTTAAAAATCTCACCTATTATTTTGTCTGTACTAATAAAATTCCAGTTCTTATTCACTATATTTTTAATTCTCGTTGATATATCATTATATGTGGTGATATATAAAGGAATATTGTTGCAAACAAACTTCCTGATGTCTACCAATTCACTTTTGTCTACATTAACAGGTGCCCCCTCGCTATAGTTCAATAGAGCCTTGTAAAATCCATTATGTCTTTTTTCTATTACTTCTTTGGCAATATTGTTACAAAATTCCTTAGGGTAGCCCCTGTTCAAAAATAATGTAATAATAAATTTGATTTCTTGTTCAAAATCCACCTCCTCACTGACCATTCTTGCTGCCCTCACCATCTGGCCTTTTACCACTGCCTTCTTTTGATGGTGAGGGTGCCAACTATCATAATGTAAATAAGAATTTGAGAAGGTGGACTTCCTGTGTATATTAGACACCAGCTTCTTCTTAGTTCTATCATAAGTCATGCTAATGTCCAGGTAGCTAATGCAATCCTGACTAACAACGTGTGTAAAATTTAAAAACCATACACTACTATTAATATATTCCAAAAAACTTTTTAGCATTTCTTGTCCCCCTCCCCAAATAATAAATAAATCATCTAAAAACCGACCATAAAACTTAACGTATCTAAAATAGTCTGAATTGAACACATAATTTGTTTCCCAAAATGTCAAAACAAAATTCGCAAAACTGGGGGCACATGCTGCCCCCATGGCCACTCCACTGATCTGTTTATAGTGTGCCCCCTCAAAAAATATGAAGTTATTTTTCAAAACAACTTCCATTAATTTAACTATAACATTTACTTTGTTTTGATCATATAATTTGGTATAATATAATTGTTCTTCTAGCCACTCAAGCCCCCTGTCATGGGGTATAACAGTAAAAAGATTACACACATCCAAAGTAATGAATGTGTCCCCATCATTAAATTCTATGGATTTAATTTTGCCTAAAAAGTCCCAGGAGTCCTTGAGAATGTGTGAAAAAAACCCAATGCCTGGTTTCAAGTGGTGGTCCAAGAATTGACTGATAAAATGTGTTTTGCTTCGCTTACCGTCCACTATAGGTCTGAAATGGAGGTTATCCAGACCTTTGTGAATTTTGGGAATTCCAAAAATTCCACTTATAACTGGATATTCATTCTGTAAAAATTGCCACTCATGTTCATCCACCTCTCCTTGAAATAACATGTCAAATAGTGTGGTATCTATCCTGTTATACGCTATATTGATCTCGTTCCTACTTGTTTCCCTATATGTATTGCCCAACAACAAAGCATTCATATACGAAACATAGTCATAGTGATCCACTATAACTATCCCACTACCCTTATCGGGTTTCATAATTCTAATGTTTTTAGCGGTTAAAATTCTATTTAAATTAACTTCTTCCTGAGTGGTCAAATTCTTGTTAATATTGGTATCCCTGTTATATTCGGTAAAAGCATCCCTAATGTCATTTTCAGTCACTTTCTCAAAGATTGCCACACTGTCATGCATAGGTGGATTATAAGTGCTGGGTTTTGACATTCTGTTGATGCCGTTCTCATTGATACCCCATGAATTGCTTTGATATAATATTTTCAAATTCAGCTTTCGGGTAAACAGTTTCAAATCCAAAATTGTGTTTACCAGATTACCCCTCCTACATGGTACAAAACTAAATCCTTTAGAAAATAAATCAACACATTCTTTATCAAAAAAAAAAAAAAAAATCAAAAAAAATGAGCGAGCAGCTCAAACTGCATACAGCACTAATACACAAACTTATGGCAACATCCCATGTCAGTATCGAGTCCACTGAAAGTTTGGGGTTACCGCTTACACAAGCAACCCCCTTGCCGCCACCTACAGTGTCCGGTCACAATGGTAACAACAGTGGTGGCCAGTGTGGAAATTTGTTGCGTAGTAGAGAACAAGTGGAGTTGGCATGCAGTGACTCGTGGAAGGTGAATCAGTATTTATTTAACTCCAAATATCCTTCCACTAACACCACTGTGCATAGGTTGGAGGGCAATATGAGAGAGTGGCTACGGACCTTTGAGGTTAAAATGTTCAAGTTAAAAAGAACACAGATGGAAAATGGTTACCTGCGCAAAAATATTGAATTAGGACTTGTCCCGAAAGGACTTAGATTGTGGAGATACCCCAACGGTAGTGAACATGATTCCGATATGCTCAAAGACCTGCATGAATTATTTAATAAAACAGGTCTAGCACTGATGGAAATTATGATCACTTATAATGATAAAAAAATTGAATTACTTTTATCAGAGTTGGATGAACTCAATAATTACATCAGTCAGGATCTCCTTTTCGACCAATATTACACTAACTATATTAACATCATTAAGGAAGTGGAATATAGTTGTAATGTTATTTATGACAAAAAACAAAATAAGATCCAGAGGGACATGAAAGTATACTCATCGGGTTTGGTATATCCTAAATCCAAACCAACACAACGTGGCCATAGCGACTGTAGACCGGAAGTTGGCACCAACCGTATGGATGAACTAGATGACAACACTTCCCCTCTCCAGTCGGAAGTTTACAGACATCGGCAAAGTAGTCCAGTCGAGGGGGAAGGACCTAGAAGATCAAAACGGATAAGAGGTCAACATCAATATGAAGCAGAAGAGGAAAGCGACTATACAGGGACACGACCGAGGAGGGACTTCGACAAAAATAAGAGGGTTAATTTTCCACAACAACAACAACAACAAAAAAACGGGTGGGGGACGCGCAAGTAGCCGTTGGCGTCCATCAACAGGAGGTACTTGGTAAGCGTTTTAATTATCAGTTATTTAACAGTGTTGGGTCGACATTATTGGGAAAGGTAAATGGCTCATATACGTGTAGATCTGTCGAGTCATTCATAGATGACATAGGCATTTTGAAAGACATTCCTTCGAGTATTACAGAGTCAGGGGTTATTGTTGCCGATGTAACCACAGAAATTGTGGATAGTTTGCAAGTTATCATGGACAGTGATAACAGTCGGACTCACATACATTATGCGGGTTTATGTGATACAGCATGTAATTTAACTTCAGTTACCAGTGAAGGGCAACGGCTACTTGTTGATACAAACACTTCAGTAATTCATGACTTTGGCAATCTAGCTAACTACAGTTTTAATAAGGAAAATACTGATAGCAATGATTTTGCATGCGGTTTATCTCCAAACACTTGTGAAGAACAACGAAAAGTGGACGACTTCATTATACTGAATGATAGAGACATTGACAATATTGCTGACCACATTTTCGGCAATGTTTCTGATAAGGTATGTGACGAAAGTCACGATCCATTGTGTGATTTAACAGTGTATGCATATGATGGACAATCATTGACTGTTGATACAAACATTTCAAATGTTAGTAATGATGAAAATCGAATGGATAGTGATTTGGTTATGATGTTTGATAACAATGTGGATTCACAGGATAATTTTAGTACACAATCTGTACAAGAGGGGGAATGTGGTTTGTTTTCTAAACCCAAAATTGTGATGAACAACAAAGGAGATTTTAAATTATATAATTATACTAGTCAGTTTTTTGATAAAGAATGTGTTGATTTATTTTCTAAAGGATTTAGTTTTGTACCATGTAGGAGGGGTAATCTGGTAAACACAATTTTGGATTTGAAACTGTTTACCCGAAAGCTGAATTTGAAAATATTATATCAAAGCAATTCATGGGGTATCAATGAGAACGGCATCAACAGAATGTCAAAACCCAGCACTTATAATCCACCTATGCATGACAGTGTGGCAATCTTTGAGAAAGTGACTGAAAATGACATTAGGAATGCTTTTACCGAATATAACAGGGATACCAATATTAACAAGAATTTGACCACTCAGGAAGAAGTTAATTTAAATAGAATTTTAACAGCTAAAAACATTAGAATTATGAAACCCGATAAGGGTAGTGGGATAGTTATAGTAGATCACTATGACTATGTTTCGTATATGAATGCTTTGTTGTTGGGCAATACATATAGGGAAACAAGTAGGAACGAGATCAATATAGCATATAACAGGATAGATACCACACTATTTGACATGTTATTTCAAGGAGAGGTGGATGAACATGAGTGGCAATTTTTACAGAATGAATATCCAGTTATAAGTGGAATTTTTGGAATTCCCAAAATTCACAAAGGTCTGGATAACCTCCAATTCAGACCTATAGTGGACGGTAAGCGAAGCACATTTTATCAGTCAATTCTTGGACCACCACTTGAAACCAGGCATTGGGTTTTTTTCACACATTCTCAAGGACTCCTGGGACTTTTTAGGCAAAATTAAATCCATAGAATTTAATGATGGGGACACATTCATTACTTTGGATGTGTGTAATCTTTTTACTGTTATACCCCATGACAGGGGGCTTGAGTGGCTAGAAGAACAATTATATTATACCAAATTATATGATCAAAACAAAGTAAATGTTATAGTTAAATTAATGGAAGTTGTTTTGAAAAATAACTTCATATTTTTTGAGGGGGCACACTATAAACAGATCAGTGGAGTGGCCATGGGGGCAGCATGTGCCCCCAGTTTTGCGAATTTTGTTTTGACATTTTGGGAAACAAATTATGTGTTCAATTCAGACTATTTTAGATACGTTAAGTTTTATGGTCGGTTTTTAGATGATTTATTTATTATTTGGGGAGGGGGACAAGAAATGCTAAAAAGTTTTTTGGAATATATTAATAGTAGTGTATGGTTTTTAAATTTTACACACGTTGTTAGTCAGGATTGCATTAGCTACCTGGACATTAGCATGACTTATGATAGAACTAAGAAGAAGCTGGTGCCTAATATACACAGGAAGTCCACCTTCTCAAATTCTTATTTACATTATGATAGTTGGCACCCTCACCATCAAAAGAAGGCAGTGGTAAAAGGCCAGATGGTGAGGGCAGCAAGAATGGTCAGTGAGGAGGTGGATTTTGAACAAGAAATCAAATTTATTATTACATTATTTTTGAACAGGGGCTACCCTAAGGAATTTTGTAACAATATTGCCAAAGAAGTAATAGAAAAAAGACATAATGGATTTTACAAGGCTCTACTGAACTATAGCGAGGGGGCACCTGTTAATGTAGACAAAAGTGAATTGGTAGACATCAGGAAGTTTGTTTGCAACAATATTCCTTTATATATCACCACATATAATGATATATCAACGAGAATTAAAAATATAGTGAATAAGAACTGGAATTTTATTAGTACAGACAAAATAATAGGTTAGATTTTTAAAGGGCATGTAACACATGTATACAGGAAGGACATATCCTTCAAGGAACTTTTTGAAAACTTGAATGCTAATATTAATAACACTTCTCATAAGCCTAAAGGCAATTTTAAATGCGGTAGGTGTTCAACATGTAGATATATGATTAATACAGATACAGTTGTGACAGTTAATAATCACAACATTAAAATATGTCAGCATATAAATTGTTACACCACTAATGTTGTGTATATAGCCGTCTGCCAACAATGTGAAGGTTTTTATGTTGGCAAGACGAGCAGGCATTTAAGAGATAGGGTTAAAGAGCATTTATTGGATATTAAAAATCATAAAACGACGAACGCGTTAGCCAGACACACAAATCAATACGAAGATCATTCTTTCAAGTTTTTTGGTGCAGTACACCAGAGTTTGGATGCACAGGGTAAATTAACTAAATTTAATTTGGACATCCTAGAATTAAGGATGCAAATATATCTTAATGCACATCAGTACCCTGGACTTAATGAATACATCAGTATAAAGCCTATTTTACGGCTTAACAACATTAAGGGTCACTGATTTTGATTTACTTTTGGTGTACACATTTTAGAGATACATGCACTATATGAGTTTTTATATTACATTATATTTATTCACATCTATCAATTTGTGTATACATGTGTATTTATTTCTGTATTTGCATTTATTATGTACTATTTACAATTATGCATACATTTTTTATCCTGTTTAATAAGCTTAACCTTGCACATACAAACTAGTACATATACATATATGTTCAGTTAGCTCAGTATATTTGTATAATAAGTGTGTATTTATTATTTATTTGTGGGATGTCATTCATGGACACCTCATTGGGCATGTCGTAGACATTATACACAACTGGACACACATGTACACAATCAATATACACTATTATATACAGACAGGTATATGTACTACATTTATAGATATATGTTTTATAGTATTTATATACGTATATTTACCATCTGCATATTTATTGTTATTTTTGTATTTATTATTAATACTATTTTAATCATGTATATAATGCATTTTTAACTCACTATATGGTTCATCTAAAGGTATTACATTGTTTAATGGACACAAGTTTTTTAATGAACCTCAAGCATTTCTATCTATTTTTACACACATGTAGATATTTTTGGTAAGATATTGGACTGGTTATTTATTTGTTTTGTTATGTTTGTTTGTGGGTTTAGACTTCCCTCTTGCTTTCCCCTTGCATACAGACACACACAACTAATATAAAAGAGATATATATAGAATCATTCATAAAATTATCATAAGTTTTTTTAACGACATTGCTTACAGTATATTCATTATAGTAATAACTACATACATAAACACATTCACACATTCATTAAAATTTGGCCGTGTCAATAATAATGTTCATCATCATTATTATTCTTATTATTATCACCAATTTTGGTTTTTTAATATTATTGCTAAATAATTATTTAAATATTATAGATTTAGAACAAAGTGTGTACATGCTTCAACTGGTAGTTTTAGTTGTCAGTTTTTAGTTTTCAATCGTTAGTTTTTAGTTTTTTACTTTGTAGTTTTTCACTTGATAGTACTTGCACACAATGTATATTGGCTATCTGTGTACCAGATACTGTTGGTTGAACAAACTTTACACGGAAAGTCAATTGAATAATTAAGTAACTAATTGCTAATTAAGGAAGATATTTAAGAGGTCCTTGTACAACATTAACTGTTCTGAAGAAGTTCGGAGACACGGACGAAACCTAGGTCGACGTTTTTTATGTATTTTTAGTTTGTATTCAATAAATTTCTTTTGAGCGTTTATGGACCTTGGAGTTTGTCTTCCTTAAAGTACGGCAGCAACACAGTACTTGATTCAGTACTTCCACCCAGGTTGCTAAGCTTTCTTCCAACGTTTACTTTCGGAGGTATTTGGTTCCTGGTTTTTAAGAATTTTTTTATGTTGTAGGTAGGAACAGGAGAAAAAGAGAAGACAGTAGGGAAATTACTAGTTAAAAGTGTGGGTTGGAGGGGAGGGGGGGGTCGTGTTGTCTAGCTATTGACAGTATGGTTTGTGGGAAGTGTGTGTTGAATGATGTAGCAATATTTTCGGAGGAGTGAGGGATGTTAGGAGGATGGGTACTGATTTTACCTGGGTGGAGGATGGACTTTATGGAGGACCAGAACTGTTTGGGGTTGTGTTGGGAGGAGTCTAGGGCAGACTGGTAGTATTGGAATTTGTCCTGTTTTATTAGCTTTTTGACTCTATTGTGTAGCTTAAGGGATTTCTGTCTAGTTCAGGGGGTTTAGGTTTTGCGCCAGTGCTCCCAGACTTTATCCCGGTTTTTCATTTCTGACTTAGTGGTAATGCTTAGTGAAAGTATGTACAGAGCGCCAGGTAGCAGCTTCTAGGATGTCCTTGGTAGGGACGCATCTGAGAAAGGCTGCAGAGGCAGATGCAGCCCTAGTGGAATGTGATCTTATCCCCTGTGAAGAAAGGTTTTCCACGGTGCTTGTAGCAGACATGCATGCAATGGGCTATCCATTTGGAAATTGTTTGCTCTGAAATGGCCTTCCCCTCTGCTCCTGCAGCTAAGCCAACTAGCAGCTGTTCAATTTTCTGAGAGGCTTAGTCCTGTCCAAATAAAATCTAGGTTGTGCACATCCAGAGTGTGCAGTATTCGTTCCCCTTTGTTTTGTGGAGTAGGGAAAAAAGTAGGCAAATGAATGAACCGATTTAGGGCCACACCAGACACCACCTTGGGCATAAAAAAGGATTGATCCTGAGGGAAACCCTGTTTGCATGGAAGATAATGAAAGGTTCCACTGCCATGAGGGCCTGTAATTCAGACACTCTTATTGCTGAAGTGATGGCTAAAAGGAAGGCTGTTTTCCAAGAAAGGAATTTCAACTCTGCTGTTGCAGCTAGCTCAAAGGAGGGGAGAGAGAGCTTTTCCAATACAAAGTTAAGGTCCCAGACTGGAGTGGGGGCTCTCCTGGGGGGGGGGGGGGGGTCTTAAAATTTTTGGCACCTCTAAGGAATGGTTTTAGCAGGGGGTGCGAGAAGAGGAGTGGCTCAGTATTATAATGTGATGAAATGGCATAGGCATGAATTTTAATTGACGAGAAGGAAAGGCCCTTGTGGAGCATTTCTGTTAAGTACTGAAGAATATGAGGTAAGCTGGGCACCGTTGTGCCCATCCCCGGAGTATGGCTCCAGGAACAGCATCTTTTCCAGTTTTCAGCATAGGATTTTCTAGTACTAGGCCTCCTTGCCTCCAGAATGACATCTAGCACCTGCTTACCGAGATGTTATTGGAGAGCTGAAGGAATTAGCCAAGCTGCAAGGTTCAGGGTTTGAAGCTGAGGGTGCAGAATCTGGCCCGCCTGCTGCGACAGCAGGGAGGGGGTCTGAGGGAGATGCCATGGCTCCAGCAGTGTCATACTGCACAAAAGGGGGCACCAGTGCTGGCGTGGCCAGTCTGGTGCAATCAGTAGTGTCCTTGGCTTGTCCTGTTTGACCTTTAGCAGAACATTCAAGAGGAAAGGCAGAGGGAGAAAGGCATAAACAGAGAGGCCTTCCCAGGTAAAGGACAGGGTATCCACTTTCCAAGCTTGACTGTGGGAGTCCTTTTGCAGAACTTGTCCAATTGGTAGTTCAGAGGGGAGGCAAACAGGTCTATCTCCGAGTCCCCCATTTGTTCCTCAAGAGGTTGAATATTTTTGGTTCTAGTTTCCATTCGTGTGGGTCCATCAGATTTCTGCTTAGGTCTGCCAGTGAATTTAGCTTGCCTGACAGTAATTGAGCTTGTAGGTGTACTTGGTAGTTCAAGGCTGTGCTCCACATATGCATGGCTAGTCTGCAGAGAGGGTACAAGTACAAGTGCTTGTTTATGTACCACACAACTGTGGTGTTGTCTGTCTTTACCAATAGTTATCCTGGAAGAATACGGCCTTGTGAAAGCCGTCAGAGCATTCTGTACAGCTAACATTAGTTTTTGATTGATAAGCAGGCGCATCTGTCTCAGGTTCCATTTGCCCCGAATGCACTGCCCTGCCAAGTGAGCCCCCCATGCATAGTCTGATGCATCTGTTAGAGTTTGGGTGGCAGGGGGTCGAGTGAAATGGAGCCCCTTGTTGTGGTAGCAGGCCTCTGCCCACCAAAGGAACTCTGTCTTTATACAAGGAATGACAGGAATCATTGATCCCAGGTCCTGAGAATGTTGACACCACAGGCTTTTAAGAAACCATTGTAGTTTCCTCATATGTAGTCTTGCATATGGAATTAGTAGAATGCAAGAGGCCATGAATCCCAGGGCTTGCAGAATTTTCCTTGCAGATAGCTGGGGCTTTGTGGCCAATAGTTTGAAGTAGGTTGTCAAACTTGTTTCTCTGGATTGAGAAAAGCCACCTGGGAAGTTGTGTTCAAGCTTGCTCCCAAGAACACAATCTGTTGGCAGAGTACTAGGTGAGATTTCTTTTTGTTTATGGTGTACCCCAGTGAGGTTAGAAGTTTCCTTACGAATGCCAGATGTTGTAATAGCAAGTCCTGGCTTTCAGCCTGAATCAGACAATCATCCATGTATGGGCATATTTGAATATTTCTCTGCCTGCAACATGCAATGGCAGCAGCTAGACACTTTGTGAATACCCTGGGGGCAAAAGACAAGCCAAAGGGAAGTGCAGAAAACTGACAGTGCATAGAGCCTGCCCTGAAGCGTAGGCATTTCCTGCAAGATTCCCTTATTGGAATGTGCAGGTAAAGCTTCCTTTAAGTCTAAGGTTGTCAGCCAGGCATCTTTGCCTAGCATAGGAAGAAGCTGTTGAAGTGTTAGAATTTTGAATTTTGGAATCACCAGAAAGGTGTTTAGAATAGAGAGGTCCAGGATAGGACACCAGGAGTTGTCTTTTCTGGGTACCAGGAAAAGTCTTGGATAAAAAAGTACAGTTGTGTACACTTACCATAAAATGTAGATGTTAGAGTGTAGTCACTGTTGAATCATTACATTTGGGTTATCGGACTGCAGGTAGCCCTCAGCCAGCCTGAATATCCAAGTCTTGGATCCCTGCGTCGGATGCTCTCTCCTCTTCCATGACGTCAGGTCGTCAGGGGTATAAAACATGCAGCCGATGCCACTACATCAGTTTTTCTTGCTCCAGATGTCAGGTGCCCCCATAATGGGAAGCAATTGTGTTAGGTTACACCACCAACAAAAAAGCAAATACACCCGAAAGCAGAAATACACTAAACAAGAAGAAAGGTATAGCCAAGAGAAGTCAGTGGGCTGGAGGGAAGGTAGCCAGGACTGCAACAGTGAATACACTTGAACATCTACATTTATGGTAAGTGTACACAACTGTACTATGTTCTTCATGTTTCACTGTTGCAGTCATCACATTTGGGTTGATTCCCAAAGCTAAAGAAGGGAGGAGAAAGTTAGAGCATTAGGACCAGCTATTCAGCCCTGCAAGACTGCAGTGGCAAAACCAGCTCTAGATTTAGAAAAAATAGGCATGTGGTAATGCTTGGTGAAGGTATGTACAGAGCTCCAGGTAGCAGCTTCTAGGATGTCCTGGTAGGGACACCTCTGAGAAAGGCTGCAGAGGTAGATGCAGCCCTGGTGGAATGTGATCTTATCCCCTGTGGGGTAGGTTTTCCATGGTGCCTATAGCAGAAATGAATGCAATGGGCTATCCACTTAGAAATGGTTTGTTTTGAAATGGCCTTCCCCTCTGACCCTGCAGCAAATGCAACCAGCGGCTGTTCAGATTTTCTGAGAGGCTTAGTCCTGTCCAAATAAAATCTAAGTTGTCTGTGCATGTCCAAAGAGTGCAGTATTCGTTCTCCTTTGTTTTGTGGATTTGCGAAAATGTAGGCAAATGAATGGACTGATTAAGGGCCACACTAGACATCATCTTGGGAATAAAGAAAGGAATGGTCCTGAGGGACACCCTGTCTGCATGGAAGATGAAGAAGGGCTCCAATGCCATGAGGGTCTGCAATTCAGGCACTTCTTGCATAAGTGATGGCTAGAAGGAAGGCTGTTTTCCAAAAAAAGAATTTCAACTCTGCAGTTGCAGCTGCTCAAAAGGAGGTAGAGTGAGCTTTTCTAATACAAAGTTGAGGTCCCAGGCAGGAATAGGGGCGCTCCTAGGTGGTCTTAAATTTTTGGCCCTTCTGAGGAACTGCTTTAGCAGGGGGTGAGAGAAGAGGAGTGGCTCAGTATTATAATGTGCTCAAATGGCAGAGGCATGAATTTTAATTGACAAGAAGGAAAGGCCCTTGTGGAGCATCTCTTAAGTACTGAAGAATATGCGGTAAGCTGGGTACCATTGTGCCCACTCCCCAAGTCTGGCTACAGGAACAATATCTTTTCCACTTTTCAGCACTGGATTTTCTAGAACTAGGCCTCCTTGCCTCCAGAATCACATCTAGCACCTGCTTACAGGGGGGTGCTATTGGAGAGCTCAAGTAATCAGATAAGCTGCAAGGTTCAGGGTTTGAAGCTGAGAGTGCAGAATCTGGCCCTACTGTTGGGACAGCAGGGAAGGGGTCTGTGGCAGGTGCCATGGTTCCAACAGTGACATACTGCACAAGAGGGGGTACACCAGTGTTGGTGCGGCCAGTCTAGTGCAATCAGTTTTGTCCTTGGCTTGTCCTGTTTGATCTTTGACAGAACTTTCGAGAGGAGAGGCAGAGGGGGAAAGGCATAAACTGAGAGGCTTTCCCAGGTGAAGGACAGGGCATCCATTTTCCAAGTTTGACTGTGGGGAGTCCTTGAGCAGAATTTGTCCAACTGGTAGTTCTGAGCGGAGGCAAAAAGGTCCATCTCTGGATTCCCCCATTTGTTTCTCAAAAGGTTGAATATCTTTGGTTCCAATTTCCACTCGTGTGGGTCCATGCGATTTCTGCTTTGGTCGTCTGCCAGTGAATTTAGCTTGCCTGACAGGAATTGAGCTTGTAGGTGCAATTGGTAGCTCAAGGCTGTGTTCCACAGAGCCATGGCTAGTCTGCATAGAGGGTACGGATGGGTTCCCCCCTGCTTGCTTATGTACAACATAAGAGTGGTGTTGTCTGTCTTTACCAATAATTGTCCTGGAAGAATGTGGTCCTTGAAGGAAGTCAGGGAATTCTGTACAGCTAACATTTCTTTTTGATTGATATGCAGGTGCATCTGACTCCGGTTCCATTTGCCCTAAATGCACTGCCCTGCCAAGTGAGCCCCCCCATGCATAGTTTAATGCATCTGTTATTAGGGTTTGTGCGGCAGGGGGTAGAGTGAATGGGAGCCCCTTGTTGTGGTAGCAGGACTCTGCCCACCAAAGGAACTCTGTCTTTATACAAGGAATGATAGGAATCACGGATTCCAGGTCCTGAGAATGTTGACACCATAGGCTTTTTAGATGTCACTGTAGTTTCCTCATATGCAGTCTTGCATATGGAATTAGTAGAGTGCAAGAGGCCATGAACCCCAGGGCTTGCAGGATTTTCCCTGCAGATAGCTGGGTCTTTGTGGCCAGTAGTTTGAAGTAGGCTGTCAAATAAACTTGTTTCTCTGGAATCAGGTAAGCCATCTGGGAAGATGTGTTCAAACTTGCTCCCAGGAATACAATTTGATGGCAGGGTACTAGATGAGATGTCTTCTCGTTTCTGGTGTACCCCAGAGAGGTTAGAAGCTTCTTTACAAATGCCAGATGCTTTAGTAGCATGCCCTGGTTTTCTGCCGGAATTAGACAATCGTCCAGGTATGGGTATATCTGAATATTTCTTTGCCTGCAAAATACAATCACAGGAGCTAGACACTGTGAATACCCTGGGCGAAGTAGATACGCCAGTAGATAAGCCAAAGGGAAGTGCAGAGAACTGATTAGTGCATGGAGCCTGCTCTGAAGCGTAGGTATTTCCTGCAAAATTCCATTATTGGAATGTGCAGGTAAGCTTCCTTTAAGTCTAAAGTTGCCAACCAAGCATCTTTGCCTAGCAAAGGAAGCAGCTTCTGAAGTGTTAGCATTTTGAATTTTGGGATTGCCAAAAAGGTGTTTAGAATAAAGTGGTCCAGGATAGGACGCCAGGAGCAGTCTTTTCTGCGTACCAGGAAAAGTCTTGAGTAAAAACCTTGTCCCCTTTCTTCTGCTGGGACAGGTTGAATAGCCCTAATACCTAGAAGAGAGAGAACCTGCTGTGGGGCCTCTGCCCAACGGTGTTGGGGTAGGTCTGGCCAACCGTTTGGAGTTGGGTAAAATGTGGAAGTGGAATCTGTATCCTTGGGAAAAAAGTTATGTACTAACCATAACGTTCCATGTTGGTAGTCCATCTCACCCTTCATTTTTACATATGGGTTCAGAGCCAATCCTCAGCTCCGACTCGGCCGATTTTCAAGCTCGAACACTTCTGGTTGGTTCGTGGCTAAGCAGGTATCCCATGGTGCACCAGTGCAATCCCCAGACCTCGTTTGATGCGCACTAGAAACAGAAAAGAAATACCTAACCAGCAAACCAATACTAAAGGGTCGCCAACCAAGAAATTTTAAGTATTACCTCCAGATCTTCCAGGATGGGGGCAGGAGGGCGGGTTGGTAAAAATGAAGGGTGAGATGGACTACCAACATGGAACGTTATGGTGAGTACATAACTTCTTTATGTTGTGTAGCCCAATCTTACCTTCATTTTTACATATGGGACAGCATCCCTAGCGCCTTATTCTTGGGTGGCTCATTGGAAGATACTCCTGAGCACTGTGGAGCCAAAGGATGCTCTACCCCTAGAAGCTAAATCCAACTTATGAGTAATGAAGGTGCGAGAGGTAGCCCACGTAGCTGCTGCACAGATATGATCAATTGGTACCCTGGCTTGAAAGGCTGCAGAGGTAGAGAGAGACCTGGTAGAGTGAGTCTTGATCCTGTGGGATAAAGGTCTGCCCTCCGAACTATAGATGAAAGCTATGCAACTCGAAATCCAGTTAGACAATGTCACCTTAGAAACTGGTAAGCCCAATCTGGAATCAGAAAAGGAAACAAACTGGTCTGATTTCTGAAATTCTTTGGTCCGTTGCAAATAAAAACGTAGCTGTCTGTGAACATCCAACTGGTGGAAACGATATTCAGCTGCATTACTATGATTGGGAAAGAAAACTGTAAGCTCAATGGACTGGTTCAATGTGGCAGAAGAACAAACTCTGGGAACAAATGAAGGACTGGTATGTAAAGAAACCCTGTCTTTACGAAAGACTAGGGTGGCTTAAGACAGGGCATGTAGCTCAGAAATGCATCTGGCTGATGGAATAGCTACCAAGAACACAGTCTTCCAAGACAAATACTTTAAGGAAGCTGAATGAGATGGTTCAAAGGGAGGGGATGTTAGTTTGGACAATACAAAATTTAAGTTCCAAGAAGCCACAGGTTCCTGTAACTGTAGCCTCAGTAAAGCGGCTCCTCACAAGAAAGTTTTGAAAAACTTATGAGACATAAGGTTAACATTTGGAGATCCCAAATAAAAATGTGAAATAGCTGCCAATTGTACTCTGATGGTGGCTGCGGCAGATCCCTGCTGAAAAAGCTCAGAAAAGAATTCCAGAATCACAGGGACAGGAGCGGTGTAAAGATCCAATTTAATTTTCTGTGCCCAAATAGAATACCTTTTCCATTTACTATCATACAGACTTCTGGTTGATGGTTTATGCGAGGATAAAAGAATATGGGACACTGATGACAAAACATCATGAAGCCTGACTAGAAATGGAACTGAAACAGCCAAGCTGTCAATTTGTGGGTGTGGAGAGAGGGGTGTAGCGAACTCGACATGTGGGTCAACAGATCTGGAACTGGGTCCAGGATCCAAGGATCACCCAGGAGAAGAAGCTCGAGGCAGGGGAACCAGACCTGATGGAGTGCTTCCCCTGGAGGGGGAATTAGGGAAAAATAACTGCTGCACTTGGCATTAACTGGACTGGCATAAAAGTCATAGCAAGGTTGTCCCCCTTTTCAGAAAATCTGTTCCACTATTTCCCATTTCAGAGACCACTCATGGGGCAGCAAGATTGCCCGGCTCAGCTTGTAGGCTATCACTTTGGTTGTCCCCGGAATGTACATGGCCACCAAAAAGCACTGGGAAGAAATCGCCCATTCCCAAACTCGCATGGCCTCTCGACAAAGTGGGCAAGATCTGGTACTGCCCTGTTTGTTGATATACCACACAACCGACATGTTGTCCGATTGTATCGCAATAGTCTCTGGAGGAAGAAGGTCCTGAAGTGCTTGCAACGCCAGAAGCACCACTCTCATCTCCAGAAAACTGATATGCAGATGAGCCTCGTGTTCTTGCCATGTGCCTTGGACAGTCCCTGCCAAGATAATGCCCGCCCACCCGACCTGGGAGACATCCGTGGTCACAGTGGCAAACGGTTGGGTAGGCACAAAGGGAGCTTCTGTGAACAAGTTGTTGGGGGCTATCCACCAATGAAGGTCCTTTTTGCAAGATTCGGTCAGCAGAATAGAGTGATTCAGCCTCAGATATTGAAACGACCACTGGGAGAACAGGAGCCATTGAAGGATTATCATGTGCAACCTGGCTAAAGGTACTAAAAGAATGGTTGAGGCCATCGTCCCAAGAAGTTGAAGAATCCATTTTGCTTTGACCTTCTGAAGCGGAAAGACACTGAACATGTGACATTAGGTTTTGTGCCCTTTTGACGGGAAGACTAACTGTCACGTCCACTGTGTCTACCTCTGCGCCTAAAAAATTCACAGACTGCGAGGGCAGTAATGCAGATTTTTCCCAATTTATGGAGATCCCTTGTTGAACACAAAGCTGAATGGTGGTGTCCCTGTTTTGGAGAAATAGATACCTGATGGGGGTGGTCAGGAGCCAGTTGTCCAAATACGGAAACACTTGGAATTCCTGACATCTCAGGTGAGCTGTCACTACTGCCATGCATTTGGTGAACACCCTCGGGGTTGTGGTGAGACCAAAGGGCAGAGCACGAAACTGATAATGGCTGGCTCCCAGCCAGAAGAGCAGATACCTCCTTGACACCTTGTCCATTTTCATATGGTAGTAGGCATCTTGGAGATCCAGAGAGCACATCCAATAGTCTTTCCCCAACAACAGGAGTATAGACTGCAGTGTGACCATCCGAAACTTGTCCTTTTTCACGGATTCGTTTAATCTGCTTAGGTCCAATATTGGCCTCCAGTCTCCCATTCGTTTTGCGACTAAAAAGAACCTGGAGTAAGTTATGTTCCTGTCTTGTCTGCTGGGACGGGCTGGATGACTCCTTTTGAGAGCAACTTGTAGATCTACACAGTTGCCTGATCCCTGTGATTGGGTGAACATCTGGGACCTTTTTGGGAACAAACGGTGGAAGGGAAAAGGGTAAGATGTAGCCTCTGGTAACAACTCTTTGTACCCACTTGTCTTGGGTTATACTTAGCCAGGCTTCTGAATACAAAGAGATGCGACCCCCGACAGGCCCCAGAGAAACTCAGTCGGGCCCCACATCAGGAGCGCTAAGGCCGCCCTCAAAAAGAACCACAGCCTTGCTGGTATTGCGGACCACCCCTGCCTCTACGGCGACGTCTACCATTTCCTCCTATTCTGCCTCTGAAGAAGGATTCACTCTGTGTGTCCGGAAAGGCCCTCTGGGACTTTTTGAACCACATTTACCTCCCCTTTGACCTTTGGGGTATGGTCGAGAGGGGAAGGTAAAACGGACTCCCACGGCAGAGAGAGAGTCGTTCCTTCCTGTTCACACCAAGTGAGTGTTTCTTTCACCTTGGAACCGAACAAGGAGGAACTATCAAATGGGGCGTTGGTGAAGGAGGACTTAAAAGGCTTCGCAAAGTTACACAAGCGCATCCAGGAGTGGCGCCTAAGTGCAACTCCTGAACCTGCTGCTCTACACGCTCCATCAGCCGCATGAGAGATAAGCCGCATGAAGGAGTTAACTACCGAATTTAGGGTGGACAACTGAGCAGAGATCCTATCAGGGCCTCCTTCAAGACAAGCAGCCTGTATGGAATCTCCTAACTCCTTGAGGAGTTCCCTCTGCAACCTCGTGAAATGGGTAAGACAGTTCAGAGATCGAAGTGTAAAACCGCTGAACTAAATACATGCTTCACAAATATGTCCATCTGTCAAGACTTCTTGTTTGGCAGATGAACAGAGGAAGAAGTCTCCGCCAACTCCTCCTTCATGTCTGCCGCCACCATGACATCTACGGGAATGCCCTTAGACAAGAATTCTTTTCCAGGAGGGGCAGACAGGAACTTATTTGGTCTTCCAGGGACTGGCTCCATGGCATCGGGAGTATCCCACACCTTCCGACTAACCAGATCCATTAGCTCATCGAAAGGTGGAGACACCCCAAGAGGCAGAGGATTGAGACCGGAAAGCCTTCAGGTACACAGACTCCACATCAGAAGGGTTGACAGTGGGCCAGTTGCATCTCTGTTTAAGGATCTATAGAATGTCCACAAATGAGACATCAGAGGCCGACTTAGGGGACCCCTCCGACTCATCGAGGTCAGTGTCCGATGTCAGAGACTCATCCTGGGAGTCAATATGCTTCCTCTTGCATACTCTCTTCAGAGGGGGATCCTCGAAAGTACCTTCTGGGGAGGCCCCGGAAGAGTGGGGGCCAACAGCTGGTGGCTCCTGAGGCTGTGGGACTCTGCTGTCTCCGGAGAGAGTAGGTACTGAGACCTAAGTGGGAGCCCTGGGGGGAAGAGTGCTTGTACCACTGGCAGGGGCTGTAGATTGTGATAGCACACTCCACCTCAAAAGCAGACCTCTCCAGCTCCGAAGACCATCCCCGCTCTGAAGATACAAAGAACAGTGCCAGAGCCCGAGACATCGGCTCAGAGATATAGGGTCCGAGCTCACCCTGGCGGAAGCACGAAGAGGAAGGCTCAGAACTGACGATCGATTCAAACCCTCCACCTCAGCGCCGACAGAAGATCTTCGGTCCATGGACACTACATACGGAGCCGACCATGTCAGAGCCGAACTCGGCTCCAATGCAACAGCAAAGGGGAGTTGGAACAGAGAGTTCCTCTGTTGATAACAAGCACTCTGGCTCCGAAAAACCAACATGGCTCGGAGGAGGAGGAATCATGGAGGAGGACAAGACTGGTTCGAGTGGCTCTGGAGCAGACTAGGTCGGAGCCAACAAAAATTTAGGCAGGGCAGACTACTTCAGGAGTCTCAGTACTACCCTCTCCACATCATTTTCTGAAAGACTCCTGGAAGATCAAGAAGATAAAGTTGGGGATCTTGACCTAGCAAGCACTGGAGATTTGACCATCAAGGAGATTGGTAGGGACTCTACAGACCGGCTCCGAGAAGCAGTGTCAACTATTTCCCAAGGTCCAGCAGTCGGAACCAAAGCACCTGTGACCGGCTCAAACTATGGTGCTCTCCTTTGGCTCCAAAGACTGAGGAGTCGAGGAGGCAGATTATGTTAATTTAGCAGGCAGCTCCAAAACACCAGTCGGTACCGGAGTAGGCCTTTTTGAACCTTTTGATTTTGAGTCAGATCCTGACTTTGAATACTTATACGAAGAAGCCAAAGAACCAGATAAAGCTTCCTCGAAGGTTGGCTTCAGAAGACCCCTGAGCATCAGTTTGTTCTTTCTCTCCCACAACACTCTAGGAGAGAAAGCATGACAGAAGAAACATGATTCTTGCAAATGGATGGCTCCCAAGCAGTAGACAACTACTGTGGCCATCCGTTTTCTGGGAGCACTTCATACATTTTTTAAACCCAGAGGGTTTGTGCTCCTTGCTATCCTTAGACATTGCAACACACAAGCAACCAGAGGAGAAAAGAGAATGACTAAGGACTAGGTCCTCTAACTAAAACGGCCCTAGCCCTCCAGAAGAATTACACGAGTAGGTCGTCTAAGTAAAATGGGCCTAGCCTGGTGTAAGGAAAAAAAGTACAGTTTTGTACCTACCATAAATGTAGATGTTTGAGTGCTAATACAGCTGCAGTAATCACATATGGGTTCTCTGCCGTCAGGCAGTCCCTCGGTCGGCCGAATTCCAAAGTCTTGGTCCGGAGTCGGTTGTTGTCGCTTCTTTCCTGACATCAGTGCGACAGGGGTATATAAGACACAGCCGACTCCATATTCTTTAGTCTTTTCTTGCCCCAGATGTCAGGTGCCCCCAGAAGGAAGGCAATACATAAATCATATATAAAAATATATTCAAGCAATGCAATGTAATCAAAAAACAGTAGGTGCAAGCAAATAACACCATAGGAGGATAACCCAATTAGGTTGTAAGAGGAGGTGTTAGCCACTAGTCCTTTACCAAGAGGGGAAGGAGGGAGGGAAACCTGTACTGCAGCTGTAATAGCACTCGACCATCTACATTTATGGTAGGTACAAAACTGTACTATGTTCATCGTGCATACAGCTGCAGTAATCACATATGGGTAGAATCCCAAAGCTACGCACAGGGTGGTAGGCACTAGGTGGAACTGGGATGAGCCAGAATGCCCTGCAATACAGCAGTGGCAAAGCCTGCTCTAGTTTTGGAATATAAAGGCAGGTGGTAGTATTTTGTGAAGGTATGCACAGAACTCCAAGTGGCTGCCTCCAAAATATCTTTGGTAGGAACTCCTCTGAGGAAGGCTGTAGAGGTAGCTGTGGCCCTGGTGGAATGGGATCTGATGCCTGTAGGGACAGATTTCCCATGATAGGAGTAACAAAACTGTATGCAGTGGCCTATCCATTTTGAAATTGTTTGTTTGGTAACAGGCTTCCCATGAGCTCCTACAGCATAGGACACACAAAGCTGTTCCGATTTCCTGAAAGGCTTTGTTCTGTCCAAATAATAACCTAGCTGCCTATGGATGTCTAAGGAATGTAGCAGCCTTTCCCCTTTGTTTTGAGGATTGGGGTAAAAGGTAGGTAAGTGTATGGCTTGATTCAAAGCTACCCAGGATACCACTTTAGACATAAATGACGGATTGGTTCGAAGGGAAACCCTGTCCTGATGGAAGATGAGAAAGGGCTGCACAGCCATGAGGGCTTGTAGCTCTGAAACCCTACGAGCTGAGGTAATGGCCAGAAGGAAAGCTGTTTTCCAGGACAAATATTGTAAATCTGTTGAGGCAGCTGGTTCAAAGGGAGGCAATGTTAATTTTTCTAGAATGTAATTAAGATCCCAGGCTGGCACTGGTTGTTTCCTTGGTGGTCTTATATTCTTAGCCCCTCTGAGGAACTGTCTTCAAAGTGGGTGAGAGAATAACGGTGGATCCGTGTTGAATTCTGCAGAAATGGCTGAGGCATGGATTTTTATGGAGAAAAAAATGAAAGCCCACTGTTCAGCAGCTCAGCTAGATACTGTAATACCTGAGGCAAATGTAGTTTTCTAGGATCCTGGCCTTTTTTCTCATTCCAGGAGCAAAACTGTTTCCATTTTGCGGAGTAGGCCTTTCTAGTTGATGGCCTTCTGGCCTCCAGAATGACGTCCTGCACCTCTTTGGGGAGTAGGATCTGTTGTGGTGTTAAGGAATTTTCCATGCAGCGAGATTGAGTGTTTTCAGCTAACTGTGAAGAGTTTTGTAGCTGTGCTGAGTCAGCGGAAGAGGCATTAGAGGTAGAAACCAGGGAGGAGTATGTGTTAGGCTCCTCAAGAGTGGGTACCAGTGCTGTCTTGGCCAGTCTGGAGCAATCAGTATCATCTTCCGTCTGTCTGCTCTTGCTTTCAAGAGCACCTTGGGCAGAAGAGGCAAAGGTGGGAAAGCGTACACTGTCCATGCTGTCCAACTGAATGAAAGGGCATCCACTCTAAAGGCCTTTGGATGGAAGGTCCTTTAACAAAACTTTTCCAATTGATGATTCCTGTGGGAGGCGAAGAGATCTATGTCTGGCCTTCCCCACGCTTGGATTATCTGTGTAAACACCTGAGGATGCAACTTCCATTCGTGCGGATCTGTCATATTTCTGCTTAGACTGTCTGCCAGCATGTTTTCCAAACCTGGCAAGTACTGTGCTTGAAGTTCGATTTGAAATTCCAGATCCAAGTTCCAAAGTGTCATGGCTAGTCTGCACAGGGGGTATATGAATGTGTTCCTCCTTGTTTATGTACCACACTACTGTGGTGTTGTCTGTTCTTATCAATAATTGTCCTGGATGCAGGAGGTCCTTGAATGCTGTAATTGCATTTATCACTGCTAGCATTTCTTTTTGGTTGATGTGAAGGTGCTTTTCCTTTTGGGACCATTTGCCCTGAATGCACCTGTCTGTCATGTGCGCCCCCCAGGCGTAATCTGAGGCGTCTGTTGTGATGACTTGATTTGCTTGAGGCTTGCAGAATGGGAGACCTGTGTTTGTTTGACATGCTTGGGCCCACCATAGAAATTCCTTTTGCAAACATGGAATTATTGGTATTATTGTTTCCAAATTGTGGCTGTGCTGAGACCATAGGTTTTTTTTATGTACCATTAAAGTTTTCTCATATGCAACTTTGCACATGGGATTAAAAGAATGCAAGATGCCATGAAGCCCAGAGCCTGCAGGATTTTCCTTGCAGTAAGCCTGGTACAATTTGCTAGTATTTTGAAGTACTGAGTTAGTTGCCCCTGTTTTTCTGGCGTAAGGTAGGCCATCTGGGTGTTTGTGTCCAAGTTGGCACCCAGGAAAGTTATTTTCTGAGATGGTGTTAGCCTGGATTTCTCTTTGTTGATTGTGTATCCCAGAGAATTCAGTAACCGTACTGCATAAGCCAGATGTTCCAGAAGTTTGTGCTTGCTGTCCGCTTGGATCAGGCAGTCGTCCAAATAAGGGTAAATTTGTATCCCTTGAAGTCTGCAGTAGGCGATTACTGATGCCAGGCATTTCGTGAATACTCTGGGCGCAGTAGATAAGCTAAAGGGCAATGCAGAGAATTGATAGTGGACTGAACCTGCAAGAAATCTGAGGTATCTTCTGCAGCTTTGTCTGATTGGGACATGCAGGTATGCCTCCTTGAGGTCCAATGTTACCAGCCAAAACCCCTTGCCCAGCATGGGAAGAAGCTGCTGTAATGTGAGCATCTTGAATTTTGGTACGAGCAGAAATGTATTTAGGATGGATAAGTCCAAAATGGGTCTCCAGTCGGTTCCTTTCCTTGGTACCAGAAATAGTCTGGAATAAAAACCTTGACCTTGTTCGTGAGTAGGTATAGGTACCTCTTGAATAGCTTTCATGTCCATGAGTTTTGAAATTTGTATTTGTGCCTCTGCCCTTTGATTGTGTGGCAGGGTTTGGCATGCCTCTCATTTTTGGAAGAGTGTGAAAATGAAATCTGTAGCCTCTGTTTATAATGTCCAGGATCCATTTGTCTGTTGTGATAATATGCCAATTTCTTGTAAATACTGCCAGCTTTCCTCCCAAGGGAGCTGCCAGCTGAGACTTGCTTGGCATGAAAAGGAGGAAGTCACTGGGTTTGTTTTCTGTATTGTTGTGCACTGTCTTCGCCAACTCTTGGTGCTGGAGTTTGCCATTGTCTGCCTCTATATGATCCTTGAGATGGTCTTCTGCCCCTTGTGCGCCTGTATCTACCTCTTTGGGGCTTGTCCGTGGCTGGAAAGGACCAGTTTTTAGAAGGCCAATTTCTGCTAAAACGAGGTGGTTGTACCTGTAGAAAAGCCTTGACAGTTTGCATAGATTTAGCTTTTTCTTCCATTTTACGCAGTATCTCCTCAGCATTAGTACCAAATAGTACATCCTTTTGTAAAGGAGCATCTAGTAGTTTAGCTTTAACATGATCAGGCAAGCTTTGTTCCCTAAGCCAAGCATGTCTACGAATGACTGATCCTGTAACAGCAGCTCTACTTGAGGCCTCTAAGGCATCACAGCCACATTGTAAGGTGTGTTTACCCACTTGTTCTGCACTATGCATCATATCCTGCAATTCCTTCAAATCTGGTTGTTCAGGTTGAGACATTTTATTTCTTAATTGAGATAACAGAAACTGCTGGTATTTAAGCATATGGAATTGACAATTTAAGGCCCTCATGGCTAGGGTGGCAGAGGTGTATACCTTTTCCCCCCACCTTTCTAAGGATCTAGATTCTCTTTCGGAAGGAAGTGGATTCTTGGCAGTAGAGGCCTTCATTCCCTTGGGGCCTTCAGAAATTGTTTCAGGGTCAGCATTATGGCTTTTGAAAAGAAAGTGGTGAGAGTTAGGAACTCTGTAGTACCTATCAGGTTTGACTGGAGCAGGAGGCAGGAAATCCGGACTAAGACAAGCCTTCGAGTAAACATCATCAAGTATGTCCAAGACAAAAGGTATAGCCAGCGGTCTGTGTTGAGGTAACAAAAGAAATACCCTAAGCCTTTTCTTGGAATCAGAAAAGTCTTGGCCTTCCCAATGGAAGTGCTCCCTCAAGGTGTGCAAGGTTTCCCCAAAGGAGAAATCCTCTTGGGGAGATACAGAAGGAATGGACTATTCTGCATCCGAATCTTCATAAGGGGAGTACGAGTGCTCCTCTACATCAGAATGTTCTGAAAAAATGGAGCCCTGTTCAGAAGAGGGAGAATCTTCCTCCACTCTGGGTCTCTTGTTTGGAGGGGGTTGGGAACCCCTGATAAGGGTAATCAAATCCTCAGCCATTTTAAGCATCTGCTTTTTAGGCATGGGGCCTGGGGATGGGCCCTGGGCAACAGGCCTCTTGGGATGCATGGCTGATTTGGACTTAGTAAAGGCCTTAATGGAAAAGGAAGATGGGGGCCTAAAGACACCCTGGGTGGAAGTGGACCTGTCCACATTAGGAGACTCAACACTCACAGTGGCTTTGGTGGTTGTAGTCTGAGTAGGGGCCGAGGCACCTGCGGTCTCGGGTACAGAAGACACCACCAAAGAAGTGTCGTCGGTAGTCAGGGACTGCAAAGGCGTCTCGCTGAGAACCGGACCACGTGCAGTCGGTTTTGGCGTGGTGTCGGTGGAGACCGCGGACCTTGCGTGTCGGTCCTTGTATTTTTTGGACAAAACGGTAGTCGGAGTCTCCGACGACATTTTATAATCAAAGGCTTTACCAAAATAATGTTGGGCGAACTCCGCCCGACGCTTAACAGTGCGTTTATTGAAAGAAGCAGAAAAGCGACAGCCCGAGACTTCGTGGTCTGGGCCTAAACAAGGTATGCAGAGGGAATGGAAATCCTTATGCGGTATTTGCTTCCCGCAAGAAATACAATTGTTAACTTTGTCTGACATCGGTCTGAGGCAAGAAAAGTTTCCCCAACAGGGTACTTAGCTTTAAAGAAGACTTCGGTTTCCAATTTTTCGTAAATTCAGGAGCTGGCTGACCGGCACTTGCGAACTGCTTCTGCTTCGGGCACCGCGCGGCAAAAAAGAATGAAGAATATGGCGTCGGCTGTGTCTTATATACCCCTGTCGCACTGACGTCAGGAAAGAAGCGACAACAACCGACGCCAGACCAAGACTTTGGAATTTGGCTGACCGAGGGATCGCCTGACGGCAGAGAACCCATATGTGATTACCGCAGCTGTATGCACGATGAACATCTAGGGCTTTCACTAAACAGACAAATATTCAGTCACACAGGAAATATTTTGAAATAAAAATACAGTGGAGTAGAAACACGAGGACTAGGTCCTTAAGTTAAACGGGCCAAGCCCTGTGAAGAATAGGGTCTTCTAATACAAACAGACCAAGTATACCACAACACACACACGCTCAAAAGGTAGGAGAAAAATTTGCAACTATAAAGTGATTAAGACTTTATGGTCCCCGCTAAAGACCCCCCAGTCAACAATAATCGATTGACAGGAAAGTAATCAATAGGAGCCCCTACTGATTAACAGCGAATCACCAAAACTATCTATCTAGACAATAAATAGCAACTGCACCTAACTACTGATGCACAGAATACTGCTACTACTTGTCACACAAGACCACAAGGCAATTAAAGTAAACCCTGTATGTATACTTTCCACTAAATAACAGGAAAACGGCGACACCACCAAAACTAACGATTTAGGCAAAAGCACAACTGTGCCTACCTACAGGTACACAGGATACTACTACTACGGTCACACAAGGCCACAAGACAATTAAGATAAAGCCATATACATCTATATTTTCAGTAAACATGCAAAAAAACACTAGTTAATGAAAAATGCAAAAACTTAGCCAGAGCCAATAGAAGCTCATCCGAACTCGTCGACGTGGCAAACGAGATCTGGGGACTGAACTTGTGCACTATGGGATACCTGCTTAGCCACGAGCCAACCAGAAGTCTTCGAGCTTGAAAATCGGCCGAGTCGGAGACAAGGATCGGCTCCAAACACATATGTAAAATGAAGGTGAGATTGGACTACCTAACATACAATATTTAAAACCCATTTGTCCTGGGTAATGAAGTTCATAGTTTTTGCATGCAGGGCAATATTTCCTACTAAGGGAGCAGGCAGTTACGCAGGGCTTGGAACGTTTAAGGTTAAGTCATTGTGACATTTTTCCATAGGGGGTGTCTTACTACTTCCAGCTTTGGAAGTGGGAGTCCCCCAGTGCTTAGGCTTGTGAGTACCTTGAGACTGTAGCCTAGGTGGTCTGCTGTCCCGGGGTTTGGACTGAGGCCTGGAAGACACAGGAAAGGACCAATTCTTAGAAGGAAAATGCCTACTAAATCTGCGAGTCTGTACTTGCAGGAAATCTTTAACAGTTTCCATAGACTTAGCTTTTCCCCTCATTTTTTAAGAACAACTTCTGCTTTGTTGCCAAACAGGCGGTCTTGTTTTAAGGGAGCATCCAGTAATTTAGCGTTATCATCATCTGGCAAATTTTGATCCTTAAGCCAAGCATGCCTTCTAAAGGACAGACCCAGTGACAGCAGCCCTGTAAGATGTTTCTAAAGAGTCAAAACCACATTGCAATGTTTATCAACTTGTTCAGCAGAATGCATTAAATCCTGTAATTCTTTATTTTCAGCACAGTCAGGAATCAACATCATTTTCTGTTTTAGTCCCATAATATGCTGCTGATACTTTAACATATGAAACTGGCAGTTTAAGGCCCTAATGGCCAAAGTTGCAGAGGTGTATACCTTCTTAACCCATCTATCCAAAGCCCTGGAATCTCTATCAGAGGGGGTAGGGTTTTTGGCTGTAGTAGCCCTAATGCCTTTAGGTCCTTGGAAAATGGTCTCTGGGTCCGCAGTAGGATTATTGAAGAGGAACTTGTGAGCGTCAGGTACTCTGCAATACCTGTCAGGTTTCCTGGAAGCTGGAGGATAAGTGTCTGGGGCCAGGTAGATTCCAAGAAATCATCATCAACAATGTCCAGGACAGGAGGGATAGCTAAAGGCCTGTGTTGAGGGAGGAGTAAGAATTCTCTAAGCCTCTTTTTGGAGTCGAGTAATCCTGGCTTTCCAAGCAGAAATGCTCCCTAAGAGTGTGCAAGGTTTCACCAAAAGAAAAATCTTCTGAGGGGAAGCAGAGGGTATAGAATCCTCTGCATCGGAATCCTCATATGTAGACAAAGGCAAATCCTGGTAATCAAAAGAAACAGAAATTTCAGAAACCTGATCAGAAGAATCAGAAGGAAAATCAGTTCTAGGTCTCTTAAGAGAGTGAAGGCTGGCTTCCCCTAATTAAAGTAATAAGGTCTTCAATCATTCTAACCATTTGTTTCTTAGGCATATGGGCCTGATAATGTGGATTAGACATCTGTTTTCTAGGCGTTGGTCGAATTTCAGGCCTTGAAGAAGATGGCGTCTGTCTGAAATGCAAGTCAGTCAGCCTGAATACACCCTCAGAAGCCGGTGCCTGCACAGTGGCTCAAGACCCACACAAGGTAGACACATCCGCAGGTTCCACGGTCGAAGAAGCATCTCGCATACTGACTCAGAATGGGTCTCAGTAGAGACCTGTGAATCTGAAGTAGCGGGTATCAAAGGGTGCAAAAGCACCTCACTGAGTACCGCAAACTGTTGGACTAGCTTAACGGAAGCGTAGTCGACAGCTTTGGACCTATGCTGTCTGTCTAAGTTTTTTTTTCTCCCCAGAATGTCTGTAATTGGATGGCTTACAGAAGCCATTTCTGGATAGTTAAACAGAATATCGAAAAAAATTGCTGCAAAAATAAACAGACAAATATTTCGGGGGTTGAATAAGGCACAAAACAGACAGAGAGGGATGTCGTGGTATGGGCCTAAGCAAGGAATGCAGTACGAATGAAAATCTTTGAAATATTTCCTTTCCACTGGTAATACAATTGCTATTTTTTACTGACACTGATTGCAAGAAAAAGGATCCCCAACGGGATACTTAGATTTTTTTGAAGTCTTCGGTTTTGAAACTCAAAAACGAAAACTTCAAGAGTCTGCCGACCGGCACTTGCAAAAGTACAGTTTTGTACCTACCATAAATGTAGATGTTCGAGTGTTCACACTGCTGCAGTCATCACAATCAGGTTATCCTGCCGCCAGGCGGTCACGCAGTCGGCCAGAGTTCCAAAGTCTTGGTCCAGCGTCGGTTGCGGACACTTCTTCCCTGACGTCAGTGCGCCAGGGGTATATACAAGAGGCATCCGATGGCTTTTTCTTCAGTTTTTCTTGCCCCAGATGTCAGGTGCCCCCAAGAAGGTAGGCAATACATATTGCTAATAAAACATATAAAAGGAATAAAAGGAATACCTTCAGTTACAAGCAAATACACCACAAAGGTTGTACAGGATAGAAAGGTATAGAAAAGTTCAGCTAGGTCAGAGGGGATGGAGGGAGGGTCTGACTGCAGTAGTGTGAACACTCGAACATCTACATTTATGGTAGGTACAAAACTGTACTATGTTCATCGTGTTACACTGCTGCAGTCATCACACTTGGGTTGAATCCCAAAGCTAAGGATGGGCGGTGGAACTAAACAGGGTTTGGAGAAGCTAGTACTGAACTCCAAGTTGCAGCCTCCAAAATATCCTGGGTTGGTACCCTTCTGAGGAAGGCTGTTGATGTTGCTGTAGCCCTGGAGGAATGGGGCCTAATGTTACCAGGTACAGGTTTCCAATGGTGTGTGTAGCAGAAACGGATACAATGTCTTATCCATTTTGAAATGGTCTGTTTTGAGATAGCCTTTCCTTGTGATCCTGCAGCATAGGATACACAGAGCTGGTCAGATTTTCTGAAAGACTTAGTTTTATCCAAGTAATAACGTAATTGCCTGTGAATGTCCAAAGAGTGTAGGAGCCTTTCCCCTTTGTTCTGGGGGTTTGGATAAAAGGTGGGCAAAGGAATGGTTTGGTTTAGGGCCACACTGGATATCACCTTTGGCATAAAAGAAGGGTTAGTTCATAAAGTTTACTCTGTCTTGATTGAAAATGATGAAAGGCTCCACTGCCATTAGGGCCTGTAGCTCTGAGACTCTTCGTGCTGAAGTTATTGCTAGCAGCAGGGCAGTTTTCCATGATAGAAACTGTAAATCAGCTGTAAAAGCTGGTTCAAAGGGCGGTAGTGCAAGTTTTTCCAAAACAAAGTTGAGATCCCAAGTTGGTGTTGGTGCTCCTCGCGGTCTTATGTTCTTAGCCCCTCTGAGGTACTGTCTTAGTAATGGATGTGAAAATATAGGAGGATCCGTGTTGTATTGAGCTGAAATAGCGGAGGCATGGATCTTATTAGATGAAAAGGAAAGTCCTTTATGCAACATCTCAGTTAAATATTGTAGAATCTGAGGAATATTTGGGACAAGGGGATTCTGGCCTTTAGCCTGGTTCCAGGCGCAGAATCTTTTCCATTTGTCTGAATAGGCTTTCCTGGTGCTGGGCCCCTGGCCTCCAGAATGACATCCATAACAGCTTTAGAGAGAAGTGTTGACTGGTTGTTTAGGTAATTTGCCAAGCAGCCAGATTTAAAGTCTTGAGCTGGCTGTGTAGAATCTGATTGTTTTGCTGAGTGAGCAGGTGAGGAATTTGAGGTAAAATCCATGGTGGGCCTTGAGCCATGTTCCTTAGTACTGGATACCAGTGTTGGCGTGGCCAGTCTGGAGCAATGAGTATCATTTTGTGGCCTCTCTAATCTGGCTGCTCAGCAGCACCTTTGCCAGAAGAGGCAGTGGAGGAAAGGCATACACTGTTAATGTTTTCCAACTGAATGAGGGGGCGTCCACTTTCCAAGCTAGTGTGTGATATGTCCTTGTGCAAAATTTCCACAGTTGGTAGTTTTTGGGGAAGCTACGGGATCGCCATTTCGCGAAGAAGCCGAGGATGCGCCGAGCCTTCTCCACGTGCTTCGGCATGCAGAGAACCCATGCCTCGCGATGACTTTGAAGTGTAGGCATGCCTCCAAATGCTTCCTTTGCCAGATAAGCCTATGGAGCTTGTACAAATCATTTTCAAGCTCCTTAGAGCAATGTAAAACTCCTGCACATTCTCTGTATTGGTGTTTGTTGCTGATGGAGTAGTAGCTTTGTTATCATAATTAAGCAGAGGGTTCTCTCTGATGAAACAATTCATTCCAATTAGGCGATATCAGTCTTACCGAACGTAATCAAGTTCAATGTTTAGTGAATCCATCGCGGTGCTGCTGGGCTAGGAGCAAAAGCAAGAGAGCCAAAACTAATAGCACGAAACCAAGCACAAGCATCCAAAGGTACCAGCAAAAAAACAAGCAGCTGAGTATTCCAACAAATTACTGGAACCACCGATGATGATAAAACTGTTTTATTTCAATAAAACAAGCTTTCACGCGCTAACAAGTCGCGCTTCTTCAGGTTATGATAGTTTTAAAATGCATCAGTATATATACACAAACACACCCTATTTAATAAGCCAAATTGGCGGCAAAGGCCCAATTAATTATGCAAATTAGAAATAGTAGGAACTTTTGTTGTTAAGAACAGCAGTATACCAGCTTGACATCATGCACAAATTTATATATCGTATAAGCATACCATATAAAAATATATAAAAACAGAAATCAAATCTAATCAAAAATTATTATTAAAGCTATAAAGTAAAAACTCTTGAAACCCTAAGTATTTGATTAAATTGTATGGCATTCTTACTAGAAAGTAGATAACATCATACTGCACAATCACACTGCACTTATGCGGTATTTGCTTCCCACAAGAAATACAATTGTTAACTTTGTCTGACATCGGTCTGAGGCAAGAAAAGTTTCCCCAACAGGGTACTTAGCTTTAAAGAAGACTTCGGTTTCCAATTTTTCGTAAATTCAGGAGCTGGCTGACCGGCACTTGCGAACTGCTTCTGCTTCGGGCACCGCGCTGCAAAAAAGAATGAAGAATATGGCGTCGGCTGTGTCTTATATACCCCTGTCGCACTGACGTCAGGAAAGAAGCGACAACAACCGACGCCAGACCAAGACTTTGGAATTTGGCTGACCGAGGGATCGCCTGACGGCAGAGAACCCATATGTGATTACCGCAGCTGTATGCACGATGAACATCTAGGGCTTTCACTAAACAGACAAATATTCAGTCACACAGGAAATATTTTCAAATAAAAATACAGTGGAGTAGAAACACGAGGACTAGGTCCTTAAGTTAAACGGGCCAAGCCCTGTGAAGAATAGGGTCTTCTAATACAAACAGACCAAGTATACCACAACACACACACGCTCAAAAGGTAGGAGAAAAATTTGCAACTATAAAGTGATTAAGACTTTAGCGGGTCCCCGCTAAAGACCCCCCAGTCAACAATAATCGATTGACAGGAAAGTAATCAATAGGAGCCCCTACTGATTAACAGCGAATCACCAAAACTATCTATCTAGACAATAAATAGCAACTGCACCTAACTACTGATGCACAGAATACTGCTACTACTTGTCACACAAGACCACAAGGCAATTAAAGTAAACCCTGTATGTATACTTTCCACTAAATAACAGGAAAACGGCGACACCACCAAAACTAACGATTTAGGCAAAAAGCACAACTGTGCCTACCTACAGGTACACAGGATACTACTACTACGGTCACACAAGGCCACAAGACAATTAAGATAAAGCCATATACATCTATATTTTCAGTAAACATGCAAAAAAACACTAGTTAATGAAAAATGCAAAAACTTAGCCAGAGCCAATAGAAGCTCATCCGAACTCGTCGACGTGGCAAACGAGATCTGGGGACTGAACGTGTGCACTATGGGATACCTGCTTAGCCACGAGCCAACCAGAAGTCTTCGAGCTTGAAAATCGGCCGAGTCGGAGACAAGGATCGGCTCCAAACACATATGTAAAAATGAAGGTGAGATTGGACTACCTAACATACAATATTTAAAACCCATTTGTCCTGGGTAATGAAGTTCATAGTTTTTGCATGCAGGGCAATATTTCCTACTAAGGGAGCAGGCAGTTACGCAGGGCTTGGAACGTTTAAGGTTAAGTCATTGTGACATTTTTCCATAGGGGGTGTCTTACTACTTCCAGCTTTGGAAGTGGGAGTCCCCCAGTGCTTAGGCTTGTGAGTACCTTGAGACTGTAGCCTAGGTGGTCTGCTGTCCCGGGGTTTGGACTGAGGCCTGGAAGACACAGAAAAGGACCAATTCTTAGAAGGAAAATGCCTACTAAATCTGCGAGTCTGTACTTGCAGGAAATCTTTAACAGTTTCCATAGACTTAGCTTTTCCCCTCATTTTTTAAGAACAACTTCTGCTTTGTTGCCAAATAGGCGGTCTTGTTTTAAGGGAGCATCCAGTAATTTAGCGTTATCATCATCTGGCAAATTTTGATCCTTAAGCCAAGCATGCCTTCTAAAGGACAGACCCAGTGACAGCAGCCCTGTAAGATGTTTCTAAAGAGTCAAAACCACATTGCAATGTTTATCAACTTGTTCAGCAGAATGCATTAAATCCTGTAATTCTTTATTTTCAGCACAGTCAGGAATCAACATCATTTTCTGTTTTAGTCCCATAATATGCTGCTGATACTTTAACATATGAAACTGGCAGTTTAAGGCCCTAATGGCCAAAGTTGCAGAGGTGTATACCTTCTTAACCCATCTATCCAAAGCCCTGGAATCTCTATCAGAGGGGGTAGGGTTTTTGGCTGTAGTAGCCCTAATGCCTTTAGGTCCTTGGAAAATGGTCTCTGGGTCCGCAGTAGGATTATTGAAGAGGAACTTGTGAGCGTCAGGTACTCTGCAATACCTGTCAGGTTTCCTGGAAGCTGGAGGATAAGTGTCTGGGGCCAGGTAGATTCCAAGAAATCATCATCAACAATGTCCAGGACAGGAGGGATAGCTAAAGGCCTGTGTTGAGGGAGGAGTAAGAATTCTCTAAGCCTCTTTTTGGAGTCGAGTAATCCTGGCTTTCCAAGCAGAAATGCTCCCTAAGAGTGTGCAAGGTTTCACCAAAAGAAAAATCTTCTGAGGGGAAGCAGAGGGTATAGAATCCTCTGCATCGGAATCCTCATATGTAGACAAAGGCAAATCCTGGTAATCAAAAGAAACAGAAATTTCAGAAACCTGATCAGAAGAATCAGAAGGAAAATCAGTTCTAGGTCTCTTAAGAGAGTGAAGGCTGGCTTCCCCTAATTAAAGTAATAAGGTCTTCAATCATTCTAACCATTTGTTTCTTAGGCATATGGGCCTGATAATGTGGATTAGACATCTGTTTTCTAGGCGTTGGTCGAATTTCAGGCCTTGAAGAAGATGGCGTCTGTCTGAAATGCAAGTCAGTCAGCCTGAATACACCCTCAGAAGCCGGTGCCTGCACAGTGGCTCAAGACCCACACAAGGTAGACACATCCGCAGGTTCCACGGTCGAAGAAGCATCTCGCGGCATACTGGACTCAGAATGGGTCTCAGTAGAGACCTGTGAATCTGAAGTAGCGGGTATCAAAGGGTGCAAAAGCACCTCACTGAGTACCGCAAACTGTTGGACTAGCTTAACGGAAGCGTAGTCGACAGCTTTGGACCTATGCTGTCTGTCTTTAAGTTTTTTTTTCTCCCCAGAATGTCTGTAATTGGATGGCTTACAGAAGCCATTTCTGGATAGTTAAACAGAATATCGAAAAAAATTGCTGCAAAAATAAACAGACAAATATTTCGGGGGTTGAATAAGGCACAAAACAGACAGAGAGGGACGTCGTGGTATGGGCCTAAGCAAGGAATGCAGTACGAATGAAAATCTTTGAAATATTTCCTTTCCACTGGTAATACAATTGCTATTTTTTACTGACACTGATTGCAAGAAAAAGGATCCCCAACGGGATACTTAGATTTTTTTGAAGTCTTCGGTTTTGAAACTCAAAAACGAAAACTTCAAGAGTCTGCCGACCGGCACTTGCAAAAGTACAGTTTTGTACCTACCATAAATGTAGATGTTCGAGTGTTCACACTGCTGCAGTCATCACAATCGGGTTATCCTGCCGTCAGGCGGTCACGCAGTCGGCCAGAGTTCCAAAGTCTTGGTCCAGCGTCGGTTGCGGACACTTCTTCCCTGACGTCAGTGCGCCAGGGGTATATACAAGAGGCATCCGATGGCTTTTTCTTCAGTTTTTCTTGCCCCAGATGTCAGGTGCCCCCAAGAAGGTAGGCAATACATATTGCTAATAAAACATATAAAAGGAATAAAAGGAATACCTTCAGTTACAAGCAAATACACCACAAAGGTTGTACAGGATAGAAAGGTATAGAAAAGTTCAGCTAGGTCAGAGGGGATGGAGGGAGGGTAACCTGGACTGCAGCAGTGTGAACACTCGAACATCTACATTTATGGTAGGTACAAAACTGTACTATGTTCATCGTGTTACACTGCTGCAGTCATCACACTTGGGTTGAATCCCAAAGCTAAGGATGGGCGGTGGAACTAAACAGGGTTTGGAGAAGCTAGTACTGAACTCTAAGTTGCAGCCTCCAAAATATCCTGGGTTGGTACCCTTCTGAGGAAGGCTGTTGATGTTGCTGTAGCCCTGGAGGAATGGGGCCTAATGTTACCAGGTACAGGTTTCCAATGGTGTGTGTAGCAGAAACGGATACAATGTCTTATCCATTTTGAAATGGTCTGTTTTGAGATAGCCTTTCCTTGTGATCCTGCAGCATAGGATACACAGAGCTGGTCAGATTTTCTGAAAGACTTAGTTTTATCCAAGTAATAACGTAATTGCCTGTGAATGTCCAAAGAGTGTAGGAGCCTTTCCCCTTTGTTCTGGGGGTTTGGATAAAAGGTGGGCAAAGGAATGGTTTGGTTTAGGGCCACACTGGATATCACCTTTGGCATAAAAGAAGGGTTAGTTCGTAAAGCGACTCTGTCTTGATGAAAAATGATGAAAGGCTCCACTGCCATTAGGGCCTGTAGCTCTGAGACTCTTCGTGCTGAAGTTATTGCTAGCAGCAGGGCAGTTTTCCATGATAGAAACTGTAAATCAGCTGTAAAAGCTGGTTCAAAGGGCGGTAGTGCAAGTTTTTCCAAAACAAAGTTGAGATCCCAAGTTGGTGTTGGTGCTCTCCGGGCGGTCTTATGTTCTTAGCCCCTCTGAGGTACTGTCTTAGTAATGGATGTGAAAATATAGGAGGATCCGTGTTGTATTGAGCTGAAATAGCTGAGGCATGGATCTTATTAGATGAAAAGGAAAGTCCTTTATGCAACATCTCAGTTAAATATTGTAGAATCTGAGGAATATTTGGGACAAGGGGATTCTGGCCTTTAGCCTGGTTCCAGGCGCAGAATCTTTTCCATTTGTCTGAATAGGCTTTCCTGGTGCTGGGTCTCCTGGCCTCCAGAATGACATCCATAACAGCTTTAGAGAGAAGTGTTGACTGGTTGTTTAGGTAATTTGCCAAGCAGCCAGATTTAAAGTCTTGAGCTGGCTGTGTAGAATCTGATTGTTTTTCTGAGTGAGCAGGTGAGGAATTTGAGGTAAAATCCATGGTGGGCCTTGAGCCATGTTCCTTAGTACTGGATACCAGTGTTGGCGTGGCCAGTCTGGAGCAATGAGTATCATTTTGTGGCCTCTCTAATCTGGCGTTCAGCAGCACCTTTGCCAGAAGAGGCAGTGGAGGAAAGGCATACACTGTTAATGTTTTCCAACTGAATGAGGGGGCGTCCACTTTCCAAGCTAGTGTGTGATATGTCCTTGTGCAAAATTTCCACAGTTGGTAGTTTTTTGGGGGGAAGCAAACAGATCTACGTCTGGGCTCCCCCATTTTTGAGTTATCATTGCGAATACTTGTGGATCTAGTTTCCACTCGTGAGGATCTATGATGTTTCTGCTTAGATCGTCTGCCAATGTGTTTTTCTTTCCTGGCAGGAACTGTGCTTGTAGTTGAACTTGGTAGGTCAGTACTGTGTTCCACAAGGTCATTGCTTGCCTGCATAGGGGGTAGAAATGTGTGCCCCCTTGCTTATGTACCACATCACTGTGGCGTTGTCCGTCTTTATTAGTAGTTGTCCTGGATGTAGGAGGTCCTTGAAAGCTGTTAGGGCATTTTGTACAGCTAGCATCTCTTTTTGATCGATATGTAGATGCCTTTGATCTGCAGACCATTTGCCCTGAATACACTGTCCTGCAATGTGTGCTCCCCAGGCATAATCCGATGCATCCATTGTTATTAGTTTGCCTGGCTATGGGTAAGGTAAAAGGCTGACCCTTGTTGAGGTGACGTGCCTGAGCCCACCATAGAAACTCCTGTTGAAGGCAGGGAATGAGTGGTATTATTGTTTCCAAGCTGTGGCTGTGTTGAGTCCATACGCTTTTCAGGTACCATTGTAATTTCCTCATATGCAGTTTTGCATATGGTATTAGTGGTAGGCAAGATGCCATGAATCCCAAGGTCTGCAGAATTTTTCTTGCAGGGAGTTGGGGTCTTTGTTGCCATCATTTTGAAGTGTTGAGTCAGTTGTCCTTGCTTGTCTGGCGTGAGATAAGCCATCTGGGCCATTGTATTTAAGCTGGCACCCAGGAATATTATGTCTTGTGAGGGCACTAGTTTTGACTTCTTTTCGTTTACTGTGTACCCTAGGCAACTTAATAGGTTTTTGACAAACGCCAGATGCTTTAAAAGAATGTCCTTGCTTTCTGCTTGAATAAGGCAGTCCAGGTATGGATATATTTGAATTCCTCTTTGTCTGCAGTATGCAATTACTGGTGCCAGGCATTTTGTGAAGACCATGGGCGCAGTAGATAAGCCAAAGGGCAGTGCAGAGAATTGGTAATGGGTTGAACCTGCTATAAATCGGAGGTATCTTCTGCAATTTTGTCTGATAGGGACATGCAGGTATGCCTCCTTGAGGTCCAATGTTACTAGCAAAGCCTTCTTGCCCAGCATGGGAAGAAGTTGCTGTAGTGTTAGCATCTTGAATTTGGGTACTTCGAGATATGTGTTTAGAATTGAGAGGTCCAGAATGGGTCTCCAAGCTTTGTCCTTTCGGGGAACTAGAAAGAGTCTTGAGTAAAATCCTTGCCCCTGCTCCAGTGTAGGAACCTGTTGAACGGCTCTCATGTCCATGAGAGCTGTAATTTGTTTTTGAGCCTCTGCCCATTGATTTGGTGGCAGGTTTGGCATTCCTTTTATCCTTGGTAAAGTGTGAAAGTGGAATCTGTATCCTTGAGATACAATATTTAGGACCCATTTGTCTTTTGTGATGATGCGCTAGTTGTCTGCAAAAAGTGTTAGCGTCCCTCTCAAGGGAGCTGCCAAGAGGGATTTGCTTGGCAGTCTGAGGGGTAAGTCATTGTGTTTGTCTTCTGGTAGTTTGAGACCTGTTTTCTCCTTCTTTCTGGGTTGTGGCACCCCATTGTCGAGGCTAAGAGCCTTGTGACCAACCTCTGCCCCTTGGGCGTCTATATTTGCCCCTCTGTGGTCTGTCAGAAGCTGGAAAGGACCAGTTTTTGGTTGGCCAATTTCTGCTGAAACGAGGGGTTTGAACCTGTAAAAAAATCCTTGACCGTCTGCATAGATTTTACCTTATCCTCCATTTTCTTTAAAACCTCTTCTGCTTTTACACCAAATAAAATATCCTGCTGTAAAGGTACATCCAAAACTTTGCTTTTACATGGTCAGGTAAAGTTTGTTCTTTTAACCAAGCATGCCTACGAATGACAGACCCTGTCACTGCTGCTCTACAAGAAGCTTCCAATTAATCAAATCCACATTGCAAAGTATGTTTTACCACTTTTTCAGCTACATGCAACAAATCTTGCATTTCCTTGTAATCAGGCTGCTCTGTATGTGTGATCCTTTTTTGTTTTAATTGAGACATCAAATACTGTTGATATTTCAGCATGTTAAATTGGCAATTTAAGGCCCTCATAGCTAGAGTAGTTGAGGTATATATTTTCTTTCCCCATCTGTCTAGTGCTGTAGAATCCCTTTCAGAGGGTACAGGATTTTTAGCAATGGAGGCCTTAACCTCTTTGGAACCCTGGGAAATGGTTTCTGGGTCAGCAACAGGGCTTTTATATAAGAATTTGTGCGAGTCAGGGACTCTGTAATATCTGTCCGGTTTGGCTGGTGCAGGAGGTAGTGAATCTGGGTAAAGGCTAGATTCTGAATAAACATCATCCACAATGTCTAACACTGGTGGAACAGCAAGTGGTCTGTGCTGGGGTAGTAAAAGGAACTCTCAGAGCCTTTTCTTGGAATCAGAGTAATCCTGGCCTTCCCAGTTTAAATGTTCCCTCATGGTATGTAAAGTTTCCTCAAAAGAGTAGTCTTCTCGGGGAAATGCTGAAGGAAAAGATTCTTCAGCATCAGTGTCTTCATAAGGGGGAAAAGAATATTCCTGTTCCTCAGAAGAATCTGAGGAAACTGAAACCTGGTCAGAGGAAGCGTAGTCGTCCTCCTGTCTAGGCCTTTTATCAGGAGGGTGGTGGGAACCCCTGATTAGGGTAATTAAGTCTTCAGCCATCTTAAACATCTGTTTCTTAGGCATGGGGCCTTGTACTGGAGACTGCTGTACAGTCTTTGCTTTTAAAGGAGTTTTCAGCTTTGCATAGGATTTAATAGTGAGTGTAGTCGGTCTGAAGACACCTTCTGCAACTGAAGGCGTTTCAACTGCACGGGAATCTCCTTCAGCCATGGAGTTGGAAGGGCCTAAAGATAAAGGTTGCGGAGGCCTAGCAATCTCCTCTTGGGAATTGGATGCCGCCTGGGGTTCTGAATCAGCAGTCGTCAGGGGCTGCGTAGGCGCCTCACTGAAAACCGGAGAACCGGCGACTGGCCTAGCAGAGGGCTCGGAGTCTGGTTTGGGTCTCGGCTGCCTGTTCTTATCTTTGCGTTTTTTATGCATTCCGGTCGTCGGATGCTCCGACGGCATGGTATAATTAAATTTCCTACCAAAATAATGCCTGGCAAAATCAAACCAACGTTTTATAGTTCGTTTGTTAAACCTAGCACAAAACTGGCAACCTGTGACGTTGTGGTCTGGGCCTAGGCAAGGAATACAATAAGAATGAAAGTCCTTATGAGGTATTTGCTTCTCACAAGAAATGCAATTGTTAACTTTTTCTAACATCGGACTGAGGCAAGAAAAGGTTCCCCAACGGGGTACTTAGCTTTATTGAAGACTTTGGTCTGAAATTCGATTTGAAAATCTCAGGAATCGTCCGACCGGCACTTGTGGACTGCTTCTGCTTCGGGCACCGCACGGCAAGAAAGACTGAAGAAAATGGCATCGGACGCCTCATATACCCCTGGCGCACAGACGTCAGGGAAGAAGCGACAGCAACCGAGGCCAGACCAAGACTTTGGAACTCTGGCCGACTGCGGGACCGCCTGACGGCAGGATAACCAGAGTGTGATGACTGCAGCAGTGTAACACGATGAACATCTGCTTCTGCTTCGGGCACCGCACGGCAAGAAAGACTGACGTAATGGCGTCGGCTGCATGTTTTATACCCCTGACATCATGGAAGAAGAGACCGCATCCAACGCAGGGATCCAAGACTTTGATATTCAGGCTGGCTGAGGGCTACCTGCAGGCAGATAACCCAAATGTAATGACTCCAACAGTGAAACACGAAAAAACTCCTTGTCCCCTTTGTTCTGCTGGGACAGGTTGAATAGCCCTGAAACTTAGGAGAGAGAGAACCTGCTGTTGAGCCTCTGCCCACTGAAATGGGGGTAAGTCTGGCCAACCGTTTAGGGTTGGTAGTGTAAGGAAGTGGAATCCGTATCCTTGGGAAAATATGTTCAAAACCCATTTGTCCTGGGTAATAAGTTCCCAGTTTTTAGCATGCAGGGCAAGCTTTCCTCCTAAGGGAGCAAGCAGATGAGCAGGGCTTGGAAAGGTTAAGGTTAAGTCATTGTAACATTTTTCCGTAGGGGGGTGGCTTACTACTCCCTGCTTTGGAAGTAGGAGCCCCACACTGCGTATGTCTGTGCTCAGTCTGAGACTGTAACCTAGGTGGTCTGCTGTTCCTGAGTTTGGACTGAGAAGGCCTGGAAGAGACTGGAAAGGACCAATTCTTTGAAGGCCAATGCCTACTAAATCTGGGAGGCTGTACTTGTAGGAAATCTTTAACAGTTTGCATATATTTAGCTTTTACCTCCATCCTTTTGAGGACTTCTGCTTTGTTGCCAAAAAGGTGGTATTGGTTTAAGGGAGCATCCAGTAATTTAGCTTTAACATGACATGGCAGGTTTTGCTCCTTACGTCAAGCATGCCTTCTAAGTACAGACCCAGTGACAGCAACCCTGCAAGATGCTTCTAAAGCATCAAAACCATATTGCAAAGTATGTTTACCAACTTGTTCTGCAGAATGCGTTAAATCTTGTAATTCTTTGTGTTCAGCACAGTCAGGAATCAACATAATTTTCTGTTTAAGTAGTCCCATAATATGCTGCTGATACTTTAACATATGAAACTGGCAACTGAAAGCCCTAATGACCAAAATAACAGAAGTGTATACCTTCGTACCCCGTCTAACGCTCTAGAATCTCTATCAGAAGGGGTAGGACTTTTGCCAACAGTAGCCTTAATGCCTTTTGGTCCTTGGGGAAATGATCTCTGGATTCACAGTAGGATTCTTGAAAAGGAACTTGAGAGTCGGGTACTTTGTCATACCTGTCAGGTTTTCCGGAAGCTGGAGGTGAAGTGTCTGGGGGTAAGGCTAGATTCTAAGAAAGCATCATCTACAATGCCCAGGACAGGAGGGAAAGCTAAATGCCTGTGTTGAGGAAGGAGTAAGAATTCGCTAAGTCTCTTTTTGGAGTCAGAGTAATCCTGGCTTTCCCAGCAGAAATGCTCTCTAAGAGTGTGCAAGGTTTCAAAAAAAGAAAAATCTTCAGGAGGGGAAGCAGAGGGAATGAAATCCTCTGCATCAGAATCCTCATAGGTAGATAAGGGCAAATCCTGGTAATCAGAAGGAACAGAAATCAGATTCCTGATCATTAGAACCAGAAGGAAAATCAGTTCTAGGTCTCTTAGAGGGGGAAGGCTGGCTTCCCCTAATTAAGGTCTTCCAGCCATTCTAAGCATTTGTTTTTTTAGGCATATGGGCCTGAGCCTGCGGTTTGTTTGTCAGTTTTCTAGCTGTGGTGCAAGTTTTAGGCCTGGATGAAGACGATGGCATCTGTTTAAAATGCAAGTCTGTAGGCCTGAATACACCCTCAGAAGCTGGTGCCTGCACAGCGGCTCTAGACCCATCCAAGGTAGAGACATCCGCAGGTTCCATAGTCGAAAAAGCATCTCGTTGCACACCGGACACCGAATGGGTCTCAGTAGAGGCCTGCGAATCCAAAGTAGTGTATATCAGGGGCTGCGAAAGCACCTCACTGAGTATCAGCAGACTGGTGACTAGCTTAACGGAACCGTCGTCAGTTTTGGACCTATGCGGTCTGTCTCTGTCGTTATCCTTACATTTTTTTCGGAAGATCGGTAGTCGGATGGCTTAACGAAGCCATTTTCGGAGTAGTGAGACCGAGTACGAAAATAATTTGCTGCAAAGACAGCCCGACGACGAATTGTTCAGGGGTTGAACAAGGCAAAAAAACAGGCAGCAAGGGATGTCGTGGTCCGGGCCTAAACAGGGAATGCATTACGAATGAAAATCTCTGTGTTATTTGCTTTCCACAGGTAAGACATTTGTCAACTTTCACTGACACTGGATGGAGCAAGAAAAGAGAATCCCCAACGGAGTACTTATTTTTTTTTGAAGACTTCGGATCTGAAACCCGAAAACAAAAATTTCAGAAGTCGGCCGACTGGCACTTGTGAACTGCTTCTGCTTCGGGCACCGCACGGCAAGAAAGACTGATGTAATGGATTCGGCTGCATGTTTTATACCCCTGACGACCTGACGTCATGGAAGAAGAGACGGCATCCGATGCAGGAATCCTAAGACTCTGGTATTCAGGCCGACTGAGGGCTACCTGCAGGCAGATTACCCAAATGTACAAAACACCAAACAACTGAAAAAAACAAATGCTGCACCACAAAACGAAACCACAAAGACCAATATAAAAAGTTTAATTCTCTAGCGCCTCGGCCACAGTAAGCCTTCAAAGAGTAACACACCACATGTTAAAACAGTTTATGTAACACTAGCTACAACTAATACATCATTGAACAAGTCATTAAACAATTAAAACTTAGTGACAGTGCATGTCAAACAACACTTTTCCAACAACAGTCTGTATTCAGACCCTTCGGTATCAAAGTACCCTATTTTAAAATAAAAATAGTTTCTTTTTTAAAAGCATATTCTTAGTTCTATTTATATCCAATTCATTCATAGAAATTAGTTCCAAAATCGTAGGGTTCCCACCATATTCATAAAAATGTTGCGCTAAGGGACTCTGCTTTCTTTGTCCTGATGTCTCTCAAATGCTCCAATAATCTTATTTTAAACATTCTCTTGTTTGTCCAATGTAAAACTTATTACATCCACATTTAATAGCATAAATAACGCTCTTTGTTCTACAATTATACAACCCATTAGGTCTAAAAATAGAAGTTATGTCCTTACCATAATGTTCCATGTGGAGTGTTCATCTCGCCTTTGTTCTTACACATGGGTTCGGAGCCGATCCTCGGCTCCGTGTCGGCCGCTTGCAAGCTCTGCATCGAGAAGAAGCTCGAGATCACCTAATACCCACAATCCCCCTCTGCCTTTACCTCAGATCTAGTTTGCAAGCAAACCAGCCATAGAGAGCACACACACATACCAAAAATTACATAATGAAGGATCATCTATATATATATATATATATATATATATATATATATATATATATATATATATACACACAAGTGTATCATACAATACAACTATTGCAACTGCAGAAGGAGAATACTCCAGACCAGGCACCAAATCGAACGTTCTTCCTAAGGGTGGGAAGGGTGGGAGTGTAAGAACAAAGGCGAGATGAACACTCCACATGGAACGTTATGGTAAGGACATAACTTCTATATGTGAGAGTGTTCAATCTCGCCTTTGTTCTTACACATGGGTAGCGTCCCTAGCTCCATGATCCTGAGGAACTCACGGGAGAACGTTCTTGAGCACAGTGGAACCAAAGGTTGCCCTATCCTAGAAACCCTGTCCACTTTGTAATGAGAGATAAATGTATGTGGTTTAGCCCAAGTAGCAGCCGCACAAATCGTGTCTAATGGTAAGCGAGCTGCGTGAGCTAAGGATGTAGACACTGATCTCGTAGAATGTCTTTAGGTTTGACCGATAAGGTTTGATTGGAAGCCTCATAAACGTATGTGATACAATCAGTTAGCCATTTGGAAAGAGTTTGTTTCGTAACTGCTACACCCTTCCTGCTGTCAGCAAAGGCTACAAACAGTTGATCAGATTTCATGTGATCTTTTGTTCTATCCAAATAAAACCTGAGTTATCTATGGACATCCAATTTGTGCAACATATACTCTAATTTATTAGAGTGATTTTTGAAGAAGGTGGGTAATTCAATGGACTGATTAATATTATTAGTAGAGCAAACTTTGGGGAGAAAGGATGGATTAGTGCGAAGGGATACTCTGTCAGAGTGGAAGATTAAATAAGGGTGTTTAATAGAAAGAGCCTGAAGCTCAGACACTCGCTTAGCGGATGTAATGGCCACCAGGAATAGAGTTTTCCACGATAAAAATTTCAATGGGCAAACTGAGGCTGGTTCAAAGGGGGGCAACATCAATTTAGAAAGTAAAAGGTTCAGATTCCACGGTGATGTAGGAATTCTAACTGGTGGTCTGATATGAAAAGACCCTTTTAAAAAAGCTTTACAAAGTCTGTGAGCCATAATAGGCACCACATTCTTACACATGAAAGTTAGAAATGGCAGCCAATTGCACTCAAAGTAGCAGGAGAAGCTCCTTCATGAAACAATTCTGTCAAAAACTCCAAGATCTTGTTCAACGGAGCTATAACAGGGTCCAAATGATGTGAATTAGCCCAGAAGACGAAACGTTTCCATTTACTGGTGTAGGTTTTGTAGTGGAAGCTTTATGAGAAGCCACTAAAATATTCTGAACCGCCGTGTAAGGGAATCAGACCTGGCTAGAAAGGAAGGAGCAGCCAAGCTGCTAGATGGAGTGATTCGAGAGATGGGTGAGGAACTCCTGACGAGTGAGTCAGTAGATCTGGCTCTGGGTCCAGCATCCAATGTCCCCGAATGCGGTGATGTAAGAGAAAGGGGAACCAAATTTGACGAGGCCAGAATGGGGCAATGAGGATTATCGTCCTCTGAAGGTTGTTGGCTTTCTGCAGAAACTTTGCAATCAGGGGAAATGGAGGAAAAGCATACAGGAGACCCGGGGGCCAATCGTGCACCAGCGCGTCCCTGGGGACTTCCCCTGGAGGGGGGTAATAGGGCAAAATAGCTCCTGCATTTGGCGTTCATTGGAGACGCAAACAGATCACAGGAAGGCTGGCCCCACTTGCGAAATATCATGTTCGCAATTGACTGTTTGAGGGACCACTCGTGAGGCAACAGTATTGCTCTGCTCAGCCTGTCGGCTATGAAGTTGGATGACCTCGGGATGTGCGTTGCGATCAGAAAGCGACCCGTGGACTCCGCCCATTGCCAAATTCTCATGGCCTCTCTGCATAGTTGATAAGACCTGGTTCCCCCTTGCTTGTTTATGTACCAGACTACGGACAAGTTGTCTGTCTGAACTGCAATAGTCCCGAGAGGAAGAAGGGGAGCAAAGTGTTGCAACGCTAAAAACACTGCCCTCAACTCCAGAACATTGATGTGCAGATTGTACTCCAGATTGGTCCATTCGCCTTGGACTGTCTGTCACTGAAAGATGCCCCCCCACCCTATCAGGGAAGCGTCCGTGGTTATCGTCGCTGACGGTGTGGGTAGCACAAATGGTCTTCCGCTGGAAAGGTTGCAAGTCTGAAGCCACCAAGTTAGGTGTGATTTGCATGTGTTTGTTATCAAAATTTCGTGTGTCAAAAGTAGCTGTTGGAACGACCATTGTGCAAACAGCAGCCATTGTAGGACTCTCATGTGCAGTCTTCCCAATGGTATCGCAATGAGAGAAGCTGCCATGAGACCCAAGACCTTTAGAACCAGCTTTGCCGGGGATTTTTTGGACGCCAGAAGGAGAGAAATGTTGTTTTGAAGTGCGACTATCCTTTCTGTAGGAAGCCTTAGAATCAAATGATGCATATCTAATTCCGCTCCTATGAATAAGATATGCTGTGATGGCTGTAGTAAGGATTTTTCGAAATTTACGGAAATTCCGAGGTGAATACAAATTTGTAGGGTGTAATCCCTGGCCTGTATCAGTTGACGCCGGGTGGTGGCAGACAGGAGCCAGTCGTCCAGATACGGAAACACCTGGAATCCTAGGCGCCTCAGATGAGACGCTACCACTGCCATGCATTTGGTGAAAACCCTGGGGGCTGAGGTCAGACCAAAGGGCAGGGCTCAAAACTGGTAGTGACTGGCTCCTAGCCGGAAGCGCAAATGATCCCTGGACGCCCTGGCCATTTTGATGTGGTAGTATGCGTCCTTCAGATCTATTGAGCACATCCAGTCGTCCTTCTGTAAGAATGGAAGGATCGATTGAAGCGTGACCATTCGGAACTTTTCTTTCTTGACAAAGGTGTTGAGGTTGCTTAGGTCCAGAATCGGCCTCCAGTCCCCTGTCTTCTTTGGAACTAAAAAGAACCTTGAGCAAGTTCCGAATCCTATTTGGTCCGCTGGGACTGGTTGGGTGACTCTTTTTCTAGCAGCTTTGAAATTTCTATAGCTGCTGGGTCTCGCAGATGGGGCGGTACATCTGGGAGTTTTCTCTTTGGAATGGGGGTGGATAGGAATGGTATTCTGTAACCTCTGGTAACAACGCTTTTTACCCAGTTGTCTGTAGTAATGTTTTGCCAGGCCTGAGGGTATAAAGCTAAGCGACCCCCAACTGCCTCCAGAGCAGGACAGTCGGGCCTCCTCTCAGGAGTGCTGGAAAGGTTTTCCAGGGGGGGTATCCCTGTCACCTTGGTTTTGCGGACCCCCTCTGCCGCCAGGGCGGCGTCTTCCACCTCTGCCCCCTCCTCTGCCTCTAGAGGGGGCATCACCCTGTGTGCCTGGGAAAGATCCTTGGGGTTTTCGAAACCACATTTTCCCACCACGTTGCCCTTTGGGGTACGGTCTGGAAGGGGTGGAAAAGTGGACTCCGACAGCAGACAGAGTCTTTCCCTCCTGTTCACACCGGGTAAGGGTCTCCTTTACTTTGGGGCCAAAGAGAGTGGCACCATCAAATGGGGCGTTAGTAAAGGAAGACTTGAAGGCTTCCGCAAATGAACATAAGCGCATCCAGGATTGCCTACGAAGAGCAATCGCTGAAGCCGCTGCCCTACTCGATCCTTCGGCTGCGTATGATATCAGCCTCATGGATGAGTTAACAATGGATGTAAGGGTATTTAGATGTGCTGAAACTTTCTCTGAGACCGCAGCATCTGTAGTACCCTGGAGGGTATCTCCCAGCTCTTTGACTAGATCCCTCTGTAAGCGTGTAAAATGGGTCAAATAGTTCAGGGACCGCATAGAAAAAGCCGCTGAACTAAAAATGCGCTTCCCGTATCTGTCCATAGTCCTAGAATCTCTGTTAGGCGGATGGACAGATGAGGAAGATTCCGACATCTCCTTTTTCGTGGCCACTGCCACCACAATAGCGTCCACTGGAACTCCTTTAGTGAGGTAAGCCTTGTCTTGGGGTGCAGTGATGTACTTATTAGGCTTCCTAGGGACCGGTTCCACCGTGTCAGGTGTCTCCCACGCCCTTCGAGCAATCAATTCCATTAACTCATCGAAGGACGGAGTGACCCAGGAGGAGGAAGGGCGAGCACCAAATGCCTTCAGCAAAACTGACTCATCCTCAGAAGGGGGGAGGGACTGCCAATCACCTCTCTGCTTCAGGATCTCCAAGATGTCAGAAAAGGAGACATCTTCTGAAGGTGACTTTGGGGACCCTTCTGACTCATCCAAGTCAGTATCGGATGTTAAAGATTCTTGTGGAGAATCTAAGTGTCTCCTCTTACACAATCTTTTCCTAGGGACCTCTTCGGGGGGAGCATCCGAAGAAGCCTCCGAGGAAGAGGGGGCACCCTCCAGGGGTGGCTGAGACACCGGTGCTCGACGCTTGGATGTGGCCGCTGGTGCAGAGGAAGATAACGGTCCTTTATGGGGGAGGAGAGGCTGCTTCTACTGATGTGGTTGTCTGGGTAGACAACACCTTCCTCATGAGATCGAAGGCCCCCGGGCCCCGAGTCGAGGAGTCTCCCGGTTCCGAAGAAATGGGAAGAATCCCCGAGACAGGCACCGAAGGTATCGACCCCGAGGACGGAGCCGAATCGATCCGCGCCGAGGCCCCGAGAGGAAGAGTCGGAACCGAAACGTTGGTTCGACTCTCGGCCCCGGAACCAAGGACGGATCGTCGGCTCCGAGACTCCGGTACCGGATCCGACGGAGTCGAGGTGAAAGGAGCAGACCGAGAAAAGGACGGTTCTGGCACCGAGGGCTCCACAATCAGTAGATCAACCTCTTCCGGCTCCAAAGACTGGACAGGTCTCGGAGGAGGAAGGGATGGAGATAATGGGAGGCCTTCAAGTTTCGACACCAACTGGGTGGAAACCGAGATAAGTTTGGACAGGGCCGAATGTTCCAATAACTTCTGCACCACACGGTCCACATCGATATCGGAGAGCTTAGAAGAACGGGTCGAAGGAACCGAAGACGTAGCCGACCTCAATAGTGTTGAGGGAGGGAGCTCCATCACCGGTTCCAAGACTCAAGGCTCGGAAACTGCCAACAGTTGAACACTCGGCCCCGAAGTCTGTGGAACCGGTGATCTAACTTTAGTCGAAGAGCTTGGAGCCGATGACTTGGGCTCCGACGTCTTCGATTCCTTCGAGGACTTGGATGCCTGGTCAGAAGCATCCAGAGCCTCCTGAAAGGAAGGTTTTAATAAACCCCTGTCCATTAGTTTCCTGCGCCTATCTGTCATGACCTTCCCACTGAAAGAATGACAAATAGAGCAGTCTTCTTGCAGATGGAGAGGGCCAAGACAGTAGACACAGGAACTATGATTGTCAGTTACTGACATTTTTTGCCCACATTGGCAACGCTTGAACCCTGATTTGGCCTTTTCAGACATGTCACTCTAAGTAGAAAAAAAGTCAAATCCAGTAAAAAGTCAAGTCCGGTAAAATTGTCAAATCCAGTAGTGAAAGTCAATCCGGTTGTCAAATCCAAAAAGGGGTGGTAGGCCCCGAAGAGAACTCTAACTAAGTTTTATAACTTAAAGGTACCGAGATTCCCTTATACCTTACCACACTCACACAAAATATCACTAAACAGCTTATAACACTAAAGTACCAAGAATAAAATTCTAAATCTTATCTCAGGTGCTCGAGCTCGACCCAGTGATGCGAACGCTGCAGCGGCAAACTAGATCTGAGGTAAAGGCAGAGGGGGATTGTGGGTATTAGGTGATCTCGAGCTTCTTCTCGATGCAGAGCTTGCAAGCGGCCGACACGGAGCCGAGGATCGGCTCCGAACCCATGTGTAAGAACAAAGGCGAGATTGAACACTCTCACATCAAATATTATTCATATATGCAAAGAAATTAACTATATAAGGACAACTACTACATCTCCAACAGGATTGCATTCCTGTGACAGAAATTTGATAATAAAGTTTAGGCTCGGGTCTACAAAATCTGGTGTGTACTACCATATCCTTAATATTTCTACCCCTCTTATAGGAAAACACTAATTTTTTTGTTAGTTAAACCACTAAGTTCACCAAAATTCTTTAAAAATTCCCAAAAATATACTATATGTTGTCTAATACTATCACTACAAACATTATAGGTGGAAACTACAAATACATTTTCTACATTATTGTGGGTAACAACATTAATATTGCGCCAAGGTTTATGTAATTGTCTAATATCTAATATTAAATACTTTCTGAATATCTTCAATTAATCTGATATCATATTGTCTATTCTCAAACATAGTCCTAGTGCACTGTATTTCTTTTATAAACACATTATCTTCATGACATAACCTTGAAATTCTCAAAATTTCACGTAACGGTAGAGACTCAATGATGTGTTTTGAATGGCAACTAGTACCCATAAGAAACTTGTTAGGAGATTCAAATTTTCTATGGATACTTGTGCTGATATGTTTTCCAACAGTTCCATGCAAATTAACATCCAAAAAAGAAACCCGTGGACCATATTGTAAACCATCAAACAATATATCAAATCTATTGGATTGGATTTCCTGTATAAAATTTAATCCCAAGTGTATACCACCTTCACATAGGAAGATCAAATCATCTATGTATCTAAAATAAAATTTAACATATTTTTTTAACAAAAGTTCGTACAGATACAATCCGTTTGCACCCATGTATGCTAATATATTTTTATGGGTTTGGATGAACAAGATTGTATCTATACTAACTCTTTTGTTAAAAAACATGTATTTTTTAACAAAAGAGTTAGTAAAGATACAATCTTGTTCATCCAAACGCATAAAAATATATTAGCATACATGGGTGCAAACGGATTGTATCTATACGAACTTTTGTTAAAAAAATGTTAAATTTTATTTTAGATACACAGATGATTTGATCTTCCTATGTGAAGGTGGTATTAAATTTTATACAGGAAATCCAATCCAATAGATTTGATATATTGTTTGATGGTTTACAATATGGTCAACAGGTTTCTTTTTTGGATGTTAATTTGCATGGAACTGTTGGAAAACATATCAGCACAAGTATTCATAGAAAATTTGAATCTCCTAAAAAGTTTCTTATGGGTACTAGTTGCCATCCAAAACACATCATTGAGTCTCTACCGCTTGGTGATTTTTTGAGAATTTCAAGGTTATGTCATGAAGATAATGTGTTTATAAAAGAAATACAGTGCACTAGGACTATGTTTGAGAATAGACAATATGCTATCAGATTAATTGAAGATATTCAGAAAGTATTTAATATTAGACAATTACATAAACCTCGGCGCAATATTAATGTTGTTACCCACAACAATGTAGAAAATTTATTTGTAGTTTCCACCTATAATGTTTTCAGTGACAGTATTAGACAACATATAGTACATTTTTGGGAATTTTTAAAGAATTTTGGTGAACTTAGTGGTTTAACTAACAAAAAATTAGTGTTTTCCTATAAGAGGGGTAGAAATATCAAGGATATGGTAGTACACACCAGATTTTGTAGACCCGAGTCTAAACTTTATTATCAAATTTCTGTCACAGGAATGCAATCCTGTGGGAGATGTAGTGGTTGCCCTTATATAATTAATTTCTTTGCATATATGAATAATATTTGTTTTAGACCTAATGGGTTGTATAACTGTAGAACAGAGAGTTATTTATGCTATTAAATGTGGATGTAATAAGTTTTACATTGGACAAAGGGAATGTTTAAAATAAGATTATTGGAGCATTTGAGAGACATCAGGACAAAGAAAGCAGAGATTCCCTTAGCTCGACATTTTTATGAATATCATGGTGGGAATCCTGATACTCTAAAAGCTACGATTTTGGAACAAATTTCTATGAATGAATTGGATATAAATAGAACTAAGAATATGCTTTTAAAAAAAGAAACTATTTTTATTTTAAAATATGAGATACAAAAAGATGCTGCTGGATAGCTAGGGAGACCACCCATCACTGAAGCAAAACAAATGGAAAACAAAGAAACAGACGGTCTCGCCACGAATCACTAGTAAATCCACAAGGAAGCCAGTTGCATCAAAACAGAGCGATTTATTAGATAAAAACAAAGATGATGAGCGCTTTCGCGTAGACACCTCTACGTTTCTTCAGATAAGCAATAAAAAGCAACTCTTAAATACGCAAATTGGCGGTAAAATTAATCAATTAAACAATTGAGAATCAGTCAAACAACTGTTAATCTATTATAATACAGCAATGTTGCCATGGTTACCTCAACAGCAAAACATGCTATTGGTGAACATTAGCGTGAAGCTAATGCAAAACGCTGCACATTAATTTAACTAGAAAAGCTGTGATCAGGACTATTAAAAATCATTAAGGACTGCATTACAAACTTTTAAAAGATTTTCTAGAAAAAACAAAAAATCATATAACCAGAGTTATAGCATGGTAAAGAATATATATACCAACAAAGGTTGGCAATAAAACATACAGAAATGAAACATGATAAAATAAAATCAAAGCATAAAGAGCAAAATAACGTGGGTGTAAAAAACTGCTACATCCACACACCACTGTGTCATCGCTCAATTAAAGTAAATAAAAGACCTCAAAACACATAAACTGCCTTAAAAATATATATGAAAAACTGTCATTGAGGGACTTTTATATGGGCAATTCCAATGGATGGAGCCCATTAAAAGAAACAGAAAATTTTTTCAATAAACGAAACCTTTTTAGAAACTACTCAAAAATACTACTCAAGAATATACAACTTAATAAAATTTTGGATAGCAGCATACAATGTTCAAAACATTGTAACGATGTAAATTGGTTCAAAGAAATTACCAATACATCATACAAGGAATAAACAAAAAACAAAAGACAATGAAATATCAGTTAAAACGTGACAAATGTCTTATCATTATCCTTTGGATATTGGATAATGGTCTTATCATCCATTGGAATTGCCCATATAAAAGTCCCTCAATGTTAGTTTTTCATATATATTTTTAAGACATTTTTAAGGCAGTTTATGTGTTTTGAGGTCTTTTATTTACTTTAATTGAGCGATGACAGTGGTGTGTGGATGTAGCAGTTTTTTACACCCACGTTATTTCGCTATTTATGCTTTGATTTTATTTTATCATGTTTCATTTCTGTATGTTTTATTGCCAACCTTCGTTGGTATATATATATATATTCTTTACCATGCTATAACTCTGGTTATATGATTTTTTGGTTTTTCTAGAAAATCTTTTAAAAGTTTGTAATGCAGTCCTTAATGATTTTTAATAGTCCTGATCACAGCTTTTCTAGTTACATTAATGTGCAGCGTTTTGCATTAGCTTCACGCTAATGTTCACCAATAGCATGTTTTGCTGTTGAGGTAACCATGGCAACGTTGCTGTATTATAATAGATTAACAGTTGTTTGATTGATTTTCAATTGTTTAATTGATTAATTTTACTGCCAATTTGCGTATTTAAGGGCTGCTTTTTTATTGTTTTTTATCTGAAGAAGCGTAGAGGTGTCTACGCGAAAGCGCTCATCATCTTTGTTTTTATCTAATAAATCGCTCTGTTTTGATGCAACTGGCTTCCTTGTGGATTTACTAAGGATTCGTGGCGAGACCGTCTGTTTCCTTGTTTTCCATTTATTTTAAAATATGGTACTCTGATACCGAAGGGTCTGAATACAGACTGTTGTTGGAAAAGTGCTGTTTGAAATGCACTGTGTCACTAAGTTTTAATTGTTTAATGACTTGTTCAATGATGTATTAGTTGTAGCTGGTGTTGTATAAACTGTTTTAACATGTGGTGTGTTACTCCTTGAAGGCTTACTGTGGCCGAGGCGCTAGAGAAATAAACTTTTTTAGATAACCCAAATGTGATGACTGCAAGAGTGTAACACAAAGAACATCTATAGTCTCCCAAAACAGAAACTTATTACCTGTGGATGCTGTAAAGTTCAGAAGGTTTGAGTTAAAGACTAACTAAATGGTGATGACCCAAGGAGGGACTCATCAGGAAATGAATCTTTCGTTTAGGTTTCCTTCCAAAAGGTCTTAAAGATTTTGAGGGAAGCAATGGAAGTGTTGTTGAATCCTATGTGAATGTTTGAAATGGCTACCAAAGTTGAATAACTTCACCCAGCCATGAGAAGGTCGGAATGGAATTCTACATTGTTGGCAGCAGTGCTGAGAATGGGTGAAGGCCATTACTGGATGCCCAAATGAAAAAACTCTTCCATTTGTTCTTATAAGTCTTTTTTACAGAATTCCTTTGAGAGGATGATGTGATTCGTACTAATGGGGAGGAAAGCCTGGCATCTCTGTCAAGTGTCAGAACTGGAGAAACCATGCAGTTAAGTCTTAAGGTCTGAAGGCAAGAGGCGTCCTGGAGAGATGAGTGAGGAGACCCAAGAAGGGATACAACACCCATGGTGGGTGAACTAGGAGGTCAAAGAAAGGGGAACCACACCTGCCGAGGACAGAAGGGGGCAATAATGATGACCTTGGTATTGGACTTCACTGCATTCTGGATGAACTTTGTGTAAGAGGAATGGGGGAAAGCAGTATAGGAGACCTAGGAAGCCAAGGATGAAGTAGAGCACCTCTCAGTAACTAGCCATGTGAAGGGAAGAGGGTAAAGTAACATCCATTTTTTCAGTTGAGAAGCAAAGCGGTCAGGTGTAAGGGTGGCCCCAGAGGCTGAATATCTTTGCTGCAAATCTTTTGTTGACAGACCCCTCATGAGGAAGTAATATCCTGCTTAACTTGTCCGCTATGATGTTGGATGTCCCAGGTATATGCATTGTTACTAATAAGCAGTTAGAAGATATCAGCCATTGCCAGATTTTCATCGCTCCTCAGGAAAGAAGGTATGATCTGGTTCCACCTTGTTTGTTGATGTACCAAATTACTGACACTTTGAATGAATGAGACACGCATACTTGGGTTTATGTCCCTGAAGTTCATGTAACTGAAGGAAGGCCATTCAACTCCAGGACAATGATGTGAAGGTTGGCCAATAACTGAGACCAATTCTTTGGACTCTCTTACCTTCAAAACGCTGTACAACCACCCATGGAGGGAAGCACCCATGGTCACCGACTTTGGGTACCTGAAGACAGAAGGATCTGCCCAGAGTGACTGAGTGGGATGGAATCCACCACTGAATGTGTTTGAGATCTGCACAGCTGATTCACCCTCTTCACTGTGAAGTATTTTCTGAGGCCACTCTGTACAGCTGATGCCCACCACAGAACGCTCATGAAATACCTGGCTAAGATGACCATTACAACGGAGGAAGACTTTAGACCTAAAAGTCTTAATATCAGCCGTGCCTGGGGGTGGGGATGACTTAATACCTGAAGAGCATCTGTCCTGAGTGTAGCTTTGCGAATTTATGTATAGTTTTATCTGGAAGCCTACAAATTCTAAGCATTGGGTAGGTTCAAATTTGCTTTTCTTGGTGTTGATAGAAATACACAGGTATGTTGACAGTTTTAGTATGAATGACTGACATGACTGATGTGACTCAAGTAGATCCCTGGAGGTGGCAGTAAAAAGCCAGTCATCCATATATAGGAATACCTGGATCCTCTGAAGCCTGAGAAAGGCTGTCACCATTGCCATTATTTTAGTGAACAGTTGGCTTGTTGTGGTGAGAAAATTTAGCCCTCAGAATTC